>NC_133544.1:69172500-69357500 GCF_048773025.1 Camelus bactrianus
TCTTCTTTTCAGGAGACGTGGCATTAGAAATGTTTTCAACATTTATCTAAAGACCTGTTGTGTCCTATAGCCTCTTAGTCTACATTTTCTGGAAACAGTTTTTTTTTTTTTTTCTAAGATGCCTACCCATCTATAGTAAGAAAAGCTCAAATTCAAATCCATTTGACTACCTAAGAATTGCTGTAACAGTAGGGAATATAGGCAGGGCTTGGATTTTGTCGTTCATTAATAATTCGGTCAGCAAGTTATTGAGTAGCTGTTTGTGCAGAGCAACTTTGAGGTGGTAGCGGAGAAATATTTTTGCCTTTAGGCAGCTTGCCAAGTGTCCTGACACAAGCAGTTCCTTAGTCTGCAGTGAACCATGCATTCTCAAAGAGGGTGGTGTTGTATAACCAGATATACACACCTGTGTTAAAATTCCATAGGACCGGGTGGCAATTTAAAAAATTACCTGCCTAGAAGTGTTCTGAGGTGGGCTTTAACGAAACCAAAAAAACATAAACAAAAAAAAAAAGACTAAGAAAGATTGATGTGGACCAAATATAAGGCCACATAAAGCTGAGCTTGCTATCTGAAGCCTGACAGCTTCAGAACCAGAAACTTCTACGAATTATTTGTTATCTTCTTAGGGTGACCACAGGATGAGCCTAATCCTCCACGTAAAATATATGTAAAGATGTGAAAAGATAACATTGAAGAAGTATGATACCTCTATTTTTTACCATGCTAAGCATTCCTTTTTCCTTCAGATTTTTTTTTTAAGATGTCATGGTTTCAAGTCTTTGTATCCTGAGCAATCATCTGTCAACAGGTGACAAAGTAATATTTAATCAAGGGCCAGATAACTGGTAGACAGTGAGTTCACTCCACTCCACAGGATGAGGGAGAGGAGAACAATTTATCGGAAGAGTTAAGGAAAAACTTCACTTGAGGAGGTGAGAGTTGAACTGAATTTCAAAGTTTTGGCATGGGAAAGATGTGAAAGAACATAGCAGATTTGGTGAATGCAGTTGGGGGTGGAATGAAGTATGTCCCTGTTATGAATCGGGTGCTTAATACTTTTCTGTTGAATGTTTGTCAAGAGTAAAAGTTGATGGTGTCTCATGGCTGTGGAGCTGTAAGTTGCCCAAGACAAGATCTGATCAGCGTGAATATTCATGCTTTGGAGACATCCTCCTCTTGTCCTTAACATAATGCTTTTTTATTTGATGGACTCTAGTTCAAGTTCTTTCTTATATGATTATGTGCTAGTTAGAGAGCAAAACTATCGTTTGTCCCTATAGGATTCCCTGTTGTTAAAAGGTATTTTTTATTCAGATTGTCAAATGGAGTCAGGCTGCTTTAGAGATCACTCGTGGGCAGTGGCAGAGCTCGTGGCTGCCTGGAATTCTTGAGAAATGGTTCTAACTGCAAGAGAAAGTAGGCTCCTGTAGGCCACTAGCAAGATTGAAATTGTCCAGAAAAGACACTTAACAGGCCAACACCACAGAGATGTAACTTGAGACCTTCATGACTTTGATGTCCAGAGGTCTTACACCAGCATTTAATGAAAAGATTAAATTCTAGCTGGTATTTTAGGCTTTGCTGTTTTGGAGCTGGGCTCTGGAGCAGCCACACGAAGAGGCAGAACCCCTGGGGTACTTTGGGAGCCACCGACTTCTCCATCCAGCTACTCCATCCATATTCAGCTGCAGGGACTGTTTTCCTTAAGTAGGAGAAGAATTAGGTTCTCACATCATCATGCTGTCTACACATTAATTTTCCTTTCAGTGGCCCATCTCATCTTTATCTTTTTGTGACCTTGGATTAGATGCCCCAGCTATATATGGTCTTTGTTTTAGTCCAGATGTATCCTAGTCAAATGGCAATCTTTGCAGTAGACAGAACTTCTAGGGACCTTAAGAGCACAGATGAATCACCTGCTGTTTGCCTCAGTTCCTTTCTGTAGTAACTGGCCAGTGATCTGAGCTTACACTAAGGAAAGCAAGAATTATAAAAATGGATGTGATGTTAATGATTGGGGCAAAGTCTCCACTTGCTTGATGGCTGATACTTGAAATGCCATAAGTCAGGGGGAAGAAAATTCCTCTCTTATATGGTTATAGACAAGACTTAATATAAAACCCCCCACTGAGTGATAACACATGAAGCTAATACACACAGATGTGTAAACTTCTACCATGTTATTTCCAGACAACAGGTTTGATTCTGGATTGTGCACTGAATGCACTGAGTACCACAAAGGGCTGGGGCAGGCGATGGGTAGAAGAAGGGAGAATCAGGCCTTGCCAGGTTTTGCCTGTCGAACAGATTTACTTCTGCTCTGTCCAAGGCTGGGAAGTCTGTACTTGGTAAGAGCAGGCCCCTGACTTCAGACACACCTCATGAAATTTTTGTGTTTTTTCACCCTCTCGGCCATAGAAGGTAACAAATGATCTACTTACTGATGATGAGACCTTGGGAGGCAGAAAGCAGGCCACACCTAACAGCTTAACAACTGTAACAGCCCACATGTTAAGCAGCATATTGGTGCTTTTTATGTGTTATTTTATTTTGTCTCCACAACAACCCTGCAAAGTAATGTGCTCTCTTACCAATGAGAGAACTGAGGGTCTCCAGTATTAACTAACTTGTCAAGATAACACAGCTGGTAGGGGGAAGTTCCAGGCCACAAACCAGGTCTGTCTGGGTCTAGGCTCAGCTCATAACCACTGTTCCACGCTGTCTCTCTCTTTGAAAGTGTTATACTGCCTAGCTTTGCAAGTCCACCTTACTTTTACAAGGCATGGTTTTCCTCTTTTGAGGAAGGAGTATGTAAAGAAAAATTACGGTCTTGTTGTGTGAAAGCTGAGGCTAGATGTCATACTAAGTCATAAGCTTCTGCCTGGTTCCCTTGGGATGCTTGCTCTTGGAACCTACCCATCAATTCGAGAGGAAGCCCAGGTGGACCTTAGAGAGGCCCAAATGGAGAGAAACCGAGGCCCCCCCACCGACCCCAGTTATGGCTGATGTCACAGTGAGCACGGGTTTGCCAGACGTGTGAGTGAGCCGTCATGAAAGCGAGTCTTTAGGCACCAGGATAGTCCACTTCAGCTGACACCACCTGAAGTGCAGCTACCTCCATCGAGCCCAGCCCAAATGGCCGAACTATAAGCATGTTGACTGTTGCATAAAGCGCCCCTTCTCCAACCCACAGAAGCAAGCTGTCTTGTTTCCTAGGCTTGCTGCTTAGCACAGCGCTTTGGCCTGCAACATGGCAGTAGCCGTTGGAGGAGTCAGGGTAACAATTCTAGCCACCAGCGACCATTCTCCCGTTCCCTGGCCTAGCCAGCCACCGTGCAGCAGAGAGAACTTCGGGGTGGTCTAGGTGGTTCCACTCTCCAGCCTATCTGCATATTTGTCACCTCACCTTCTCTCTATTGTTTGGGGCTCCAACTTGATGGAAGGGTCTTTATATAATTATATAACTTCAACTCCAAAAAATTAACAAGGAAACCAGCTTTCTCTTGAACATTGTACTAAAGGTTTTCCAAAAATGTCAGCAGAATGAGTTTTGTTGATGGGCTGTGTTTCTATGGCACAAAGACATAGAAATGATAAACCAAATAAACAACAAAAAAATCTTAAAGTATGTGACCAACTTCAAACAAAAAGAATTCAATCTTTGGTTCAAAGACTGGGGAGAGAATGTGTTTGCAGAATGGTAAATAGAGGTTCACATTGTATAGGTCTGTAAGAATTGTTAGCTTCAGATATAGACATAAAAGTCAGGGACTGGGATTTTTAATCCTCGTAGGAAAAGATATGCAGCCAGGAGCTGGAATTAAGCTTCCACACATGGCCCAAACCATGCGAAAAAGGACTAGGAAATTCTACTTGCCTGGAGAAAATGGCAAAGAAGCTTGCTTACTCTATGTGGCTTTAAGTTGTGGAATATTAGGAAAGGAGAGAGTAATTAGAAATAGGTCAGCACCATTTGTGGATCTGTGCAGAATTGCACTCTTCTTTCCTGCAGGAAGCCTGAGCTAAAAAATTAACAATAAAACTAATCTCTGCAAAAGTGAACATGAAACTACTTGGTCATGGTTTTGTACACAGTGCAGGTCAAACAGTTCTTGCTGAAAATAAGTTCACAGTAAAAATTTACAAAGCAAGTGAGGAAACCACTATCATAGGGAAGATGGGTGGGCAGGTAGAAGGTAAAATAGATTAGATACATAGATAACATAATATGGACTAGAGATGACAAAATGAAGACGTTATAAATTTAATCTATAAGGTGACTTATGAACTATAAAATTCTTATATAAACTGAATAAATGAAAAGAAAGACTTCAACTGGATAAATGAAAGCATAGAAAATAGTGTAAAAAACATTTAAAAAGCAAAAATAAAATTTAGAAATGAGATCATTGTCATTGGAGTTGAAAGTTCATTAGGTGAGTAAAGTGTTGGATTACACAAAAAATCAAAATTAGAAGATTTAGAACAAAAATTAGAGAATTCCACACTGGATCTAAGGAAAGCAACTTTAGTATGACACAAGGGATGACAAGAGGGGAAATATAAACACTTCATGGGAGTAGGAGATATAGGGGATAAGTGAGACCTTCTAAGAGGTGTCTAATGTGAGAGTTTCAGAAAGAGAGAATGGAGGCCAAAGTTATAATGGCTCCAGTTTTTCAAACTAGCTAAAAGTATTTATGAAACTGAAACATAGCTAATTCCAAGCAGGTTAAATGAAAAGAGCCATAGCCAGGTGCACGGTGATGAAACTACTGAATATCAAAGAAAAATCTAAAAGCTACCAGAAATTAAAAAACAGATTGCTTATATGGGAGTTACTGTTAGACTGATAGTAGAGATCTTATCAATAATAGGTATCAATTCAGATATTCTACGGAGCTACAGCAATCAAAACAGCATGGTATTGGCACAAAGACAGACACATGGATCAATGGAACAGAACAGAGAGCCCAGAAATAAAACCACACAGAGTGTTGCCTGTCTTCTGTAGTGTGCCTTGACAGGCACCTGCTCTCCCCCGTTCTGGTGTATCTTGCTCCAAGTGACTCAAGCATTCTTGCTTTTGCACGTGCCTGGTAGGTAGTAGAAATCCCAGCAGTTGAAACAGTTGGCGGGGTTAAACTGTGACATCAACGGAAGGAATGCCTCTTGCAGAGAATAGGGAGAACAAGACTCCCATCCACATATGGGCAAAATAGACGGATGCACATTGGGCCGATGTTGTGGCTGGCATCGGGACAGCTTCCCTGAAAGGCACAGGCTTCCTTGAGGCCTCTTATCCCCAGCTATTCCAAGATTGTTCGATTGCCTTTCCCTATGTGGTTGATGTTTTTATTTACCCCTTTGGCAGTTCCTAAGCATCAGGATATGTGCATGAAAGTATGTGTGCATACTTTCTCTGGCTTGATCTGAGACATAGACATACTTTTGTGAAGCCTGAGTACAGAATCTGCAGGTAAGGTAGGCGCATCCTGCATTGGAGCCGCTGCCTTGACTTCAGCAGGTTGCAAGAAGAGAAAAGGTATTTAGTTGAATTTAAAATCAAAAACAAATTTACAGTTACCTAGGGGGGAAGGGATGGGGGAGGGATAAATTAGGAGCTTGAGGTTGGCAGATACACACTACTATATATAAAATAAACAGCAAGGTCCTACTGTATAGCAACAGGGAACTATATTCAATAACTTGTAATAACCTATAATGAAAAAGAATATGAAAAAGTATATATATTATAACTGAATCAGTATGCTGTACACCAGAAACTAACACAACATTGTAAATAAACTATTAATTATCTCCAACTAAAATAAATAAATAAACGAATGCAGAGTCAATATATAATTTTTACTATTCAATTTAAAATGACTGACTTCCTCTCATAAGCTTCCTCTAATTTGAATAGTGTTCTATTCAGTATATTCAAACTGTTTTTTAAGTTTATTTGCTATGATTCCTAATTCTGATAAGCACACTGTTCTAAAATTTATATTGTAAGGAAAACTATGATGTCATAAGTTTCTTTTTCCTTTCATATTTCCCTTTCTTCCCTCATAAAATAAATGACCTAATTTTTTTTTTGTCTTAGGGTATTGTCCCTTTTTTTTTTTTTTTAAGGGCCTTTGTTTTATGGTTTTAGCAGTGAGTTTGCATACAGTTTGGTATGAGGTCAGTAATTTTCTATAGACTAGCACTTTTGGTTCAGCTGTCTGGTCATGTAGTAATCTTCTCACAGGGGCATGGGAGTTGGCAGTGTAACATCTCAACAATGACTAGGTACACGTGGAGAAGGCGCTTCTGTTTCCTTGAGACACTTGCCCTGATGGCATTGTGGGTACCATAAAAGACTGTGTCCTCCATTACTGTCTGGTGACTGAGTGGTAGACCAGAGAGAGTATAGGACCCCCAGAGAAGGTGACCCAATGCGTGAGCGATTGCTTTGGTCCCCTCCTACTGGCCTGGCCTTAGAGTTAAGTTGGGAAAACAGAGTGAGTTTACCAGGTTCTTTACGATCTATTTAACACTATGGTTGCAATAATTAAGACTTTACTGCTTTGTAATTCCAGTGTTTGTTCCACTTATCCATGGTAATTTCTTTCAGAAATAATTGAGTCTAACTTAAGCTTACAGGAAGCAAATGCCTAAGCATGATTTGGTTATTATTACTTAAAGTCGAACAAAAGAACAGAAGAGCTGTTGTAGTTGTTTTCTCTAGGGACTCACACAAGAACCGTTAACGGTAGTCAGGTCAGATGACGTTATCACTCTCTGCAGATGAAGACACTGAAGTTGAGAGGCTCCATAACTTGCCATGTTGCAGAGCTGGTTGTAGAGAGAGGACTGGATAGGATTCCTCTGGTGATGATGCTCTTTTTGAGACTTCAGATATCCAAATAGGGCTTCTCCACTTGCAGTGCAGACATGTTTCAAAATGGTTGTTAACTTCATAACATTGCTATAAGCGTGCAGTTATGCAACTAAGAATAGGAAATAATTAAAATAATTGTACTTTACTTCTTCCTTGTGAACTCAGTACTGTGCTTAAGTGATAAAGATGTAATTTCCTTATTTCTTTCCACGATATTTACTAACATTTATCACTCCTGTCAGTGTTCTATGGTCCTGAACTTGATAATGAACATAATAATCTTTAAAAAAAAAAAAAAAGACCAACAGTAATGTTAGAACCTGAATGGTGGTAGATCTGTGGTCTGTGTTCATTCTGTTAACTAGATAATTATCCAGTATGCATATTTTAGTTTGTGCTTATAAGGACCAGACCCTAAGCCATTTTGCTAAATGTCTGGGGAGGATTTGAAAGAATTGATTCCTAAGCAACGCTTGACTTAGGTTCAGTCTAGAGACCTGCCTTCCTCCCATGCTGAGGAAGAGGAATTCTGGCCGCTGGCTTCGACCTGCCTACAGTAAACAGTGAGGCCAGGATCTCCTGCCTTGCTTTTTAGAGGGTGTGATCTGATACAGCATCCCTCCTAAGATGCCTCCATAGCCCCTTCTGCTGCAGTTCCCTGGGGTAAGGTCAACTTACATTGCAACTGGGTGTGATTAGACAGATTTTGGGAAAGATACTCATATATAAATACAAATACATGTATATATATTTATTTAAGATTTGCTCAATTGTAAGTCAGTTTTACTTACTTTCCTCACATGTGTAACATTTTATGACAGTTGACGAAAATTATTTTAGGAAGGTTTAGAATTCAGAGATGCTTTCTTGGCTGGAAGTTGGTTTTATTGACATCATTGAAGTCTTTGAATCTGGCCTGCCTTCACTAAGCTACCCAGGTACATATACTTGGTTATAACATACTTTACCTTGGAAAAATTAGGTCATCTTCAAATCTGGCAATGTGGCTTCAAACTTGGCAGAAGGGTCTAATTAAAAGCTCCCTTTAGATTTGAAAGAAAGGGAAAACTGATCAGTATCAGTAATGTTTTTATTTTCATGGTTTGTGTGTTTATAGGTATATGTCACTTCTCATGTTGCATTAAAAGTATGTTGACTGTCTGCTAACAGTTCATCTCTTTTCTTCTGCAGCCTCCAAGTCTGTTATAAATAGTATGCTACGGGACCCTTCTCAGATTCCAGATGGAGTTCTAGCAAATCAGGTCTATCAGGTATTAATCACAGCTGTCTATTTTCAGTGGCAATGCTGTTATCTGCCTAGCAGAGTAAAGGATTTTAAACCTCATTTAATTACTGTCATCATAAACTATCACTGAGGTCAGGGTGCACCATAAATGGCAATGCAATATTTCGAGAAGAGCATTTCACTTTTTAATAGCTTGCTTTTATAGTGAATAAAAAGCATGCAGTTTTTGTTTTGTGATTAAATCAGAACAGTCTTTTGATAGCTTTGCAAAAAAATTTTAAGAAAAGTAATTACCGCTTTTAGGATACTGTTTAACTGTGACAATTTTTGTAGTCGCTCCAGCCCAGACCCTTTCTCTTATTTGTCTGCAGTGCATCGTGAACGACTGCTGTTATGGACCACTGGTGGACTGCATCAAACAGTATCCTTTCCCATAAAATTTTAGGTGCACAATTGACGAGCTTAGACTCAGTGGAGGAGATGTGTCTAGCTTTAACCTGACATAAAGTTCTGCTTCACAAAACACATTTCATACTCTTCTATTTTATATTCAATCAACTGGAGGGTCACTGCAGACCATTCTTTGCTACGGCTTAAGGAAAATCAGGCCCCGGGAAGATGTCAGTTCAGCAGTTGCACGTGCACATGCTTCTTTCAAACTGCTTGGTTTTCAATGAGTTTAAAGGTACAGAGTCATTAGGCAGGTAACATACTGTCTTGGAATGTATCTAACCATTCCTGTGAACATTTTTTCAAATATAACAAATTTCTGTTTAAAATGAACCAAGTTCAGTGGCGTTTACCAGGATAAATTTTGAGGCTGGAGTTAAGAGGTGATGTGATTAAAATGCCACCAGAGACCATCACATTTTAAAGGACAGTAGATTCTTACTGCTTAAATGTTGACTACAAGCTGAGCTGTCGCTTGGGTCTCTAATAAACATTTTTAGAGAAAACCAAGCTAATTTTCCCTCTGGACTGGATTTAAGCCTATGAGAACAGATGTCCAGTCATTCTTCATTAAAGATACTGAGATTACTGAAGAGTTAATACTTACTTATTCAAGCAGGATTTGCGTGAACAGTAACCACTTCTTGAAATAGATTATTAATGAATACATTTAACAGTGTTGTGGCAACACTAAGAATTTTGACAACCCTTAGCTAAAAATGCTATTTAAAGAGTAAATAATTAGTAATTTTTTAATGAAAATTGTATTTTTCCGAATCCGTAAGTCTCATATTTCTTAATAATATAACGTGCCCTTTCTGGGTTTTGTTAGTGCAGGTGGCATTGTGACCAGTTGTGACTAGGTGATTACCTGTCAGGAGGCTTTTTGTTAGAAGCCCTTGCTTGCCTTGTGTGTGTGTGTGTGTATGTGTGGGTGGGCGCGCATGTGGACGTGTGTTTATATTCCACCTTGTTTCATAAAGGCTTAGGGTAAGCAAAATTTTTGCCGAAGAAAAGATTATTCATTTTCCTTTTCATAAAGTTAACCTTTGAAAAATAATCTTTTAACAGAGCCCTCCTGTAAGTATTTAGTATCTACATTATAGCCCTTTATGTATTTATCCTCCAAGTCTGTTCCTCCCAGTCTAACTTAAATTAATACATCACAGCACTGACATAAGCTCTCCTTTCTATTAGACCAAAGTGAAACTAGACTTCTTTTCAGTGTAAAATTAATGATAGTGTTAGAAATTGTCAGAATGCCAACCTCATGTTGCTACAGTGATAAAGTTTAGCACATTCATATAACAACTAACACCATCTCGAAGTATCTGGGGCGGAATTACATGTTAATTTTAAAGCACATAAAATAGTTAAAAATCAATTTAAAGTTAAGGTTTTAAAAGCATAATGTCTTTTGAAGGATTGCATATTGATTTTAAATATAACTATCTAATTATATATGCATGGGCTAAAGTATGAAGTCAACTGCTTTGTAAATGCCAGGAGGCTGTTTTTCAGTAATAGTTGAGATGCTTACGGGAAACTAGACTGCTGTATTGCTGGCGTAGAAAATGGCTTGTGAGGTTATTTACAAGTTTTGCCTCATGGTCACTGCCATACATCAATAATAGGTATTATTATAGAGAAAGTCTAAGTGTTTCTGCTTATGGAGCATTATAAATTCTGTTTGGAGTATTTTTCCTTACTTTTTTGCCACCATTCACTTTCCTTTTTAGATTGTGTTATTGCTGGTAGAGTTTAATGTAGTACATGATTTCAGTTGATAAAGATAATGATGTATGTGTATAAATTGCATTCAGTGACTAGATTATAATTTCACTGTTCCATTTTGCCTATTGCCAGTAAAATTACTGTTTTTATAAGCTTTATTTTCTGGACCTTGTGTTTTATATATGTTTATATCAAACAAAGCATAATTAAGAAGTATATCTTTCCAAACTTTCAAATTGGTGATTGCTTTCACCATGCAGAATAAAATGGGCTGGGAGGTTTATAGAGAACTGATTTTATCTTTGCATTGAGGCATTAGCAGTTTCCTGTAATGTAAATACACTTGCATAGATGCTTCCTAGGCTGATCAACAGGAATTATTTTATTTCACACTGAATAAAAAGTATTAGTTTTCTTGTGAGTGAAAATGCTACTTGTATGTTGTTCTGATAATTTGGTAATGTGTATATTGCTTGCTCTCGGTAAATTACATCATTGTGTTAGAAAGAAAGCACACATTTAGTAAATAGAATAGGTGCAAAACCTTTTTATTCCATTATGAAAATGTTACACGTAGACATTTGTGTAAGTAGAGTAAAATCAATTGGTTATTTATTAGTAAGACACCAAAAAAGCATAGTAGCAAAGAATCTATCTGTTGTCATTGTGCCTTCTTTTTCTTTTGGTGTCTGCTGTAATTTTTCCTACATAGCCATGCTCCCTCCCTCCTTTCCTACCACAGGTTATATTCACCGACACAAAAGGTGTGAGAAACCAGCCACCTCAGCTTTCCAAAGTGTGACTTGAGGACACAGCTATTAGACAAAGACCTAAACAGAGAAGCAAGCAAGGATAATGATGCAGGAAGCGTAAAATGCTGTGGGTTTCATTTCTGTACCATCAGTAACCTCAGTTTCATGATTCAACATTTTAGATGTAAATAATTTACAACAATAGGAGTGAGAGCACATTTCTGTGGAATAGAAGTAAATAATTTAGTTCTAAAATGTGGGATGCCCCTAGTAATGAGGGGCCATTGAGAGGTAGTCATCAGATGTCGTCAGTGGTCTCTGCCAATGCGCGAAGTTCTTTGATTTAAAAATTTGTTTCCTTTCTTTTGTTCTCAATGAGAAATTAAATAGGAGCAGTCATGTGCATGTGGAGGAGGGGAAAACAGACAGAGAGAGACAGTGAGGATGACTTGGGGCTTGTTTTGACACCAGATGTGAGTGGTCGCACCTCTTGAATGCTGAGATTTAAATGATGTTTACCTGTACGTGTTGATAAAGGCAGGATAATTCTCTAAGACTTTTTTTTTTTTACCAAATACTATATAAACTTTATTTGATTTAAATTGGACTCTTGTGGTGCATGATCAGAATTAAGAGTCTCTGGTAAACCAAAGAGTGATATGACCAGGCTGACATCATCAGAGAGATGGAGAATTGGATAATTGCAGGTAGACCTTGTTTTATTGCACTTTGCTTTATTGTACTTCTCAGATATTGCACATTTTACAAATTGAAGGTTTGTGGCATCCCTGCAGTGAGCAAGTCGATTGGCGCCATTTTTCCAACTTTGCTCACTTTGTCTCTCTGGTCACATTTTGGTAATTCTCACAATATTTTAAACTTTCCCATTATTATTACTATATTATGGTGATCTGTGATGTTACTATGGCGAAAAGATTACGACCTGCCGAAGGCTCAGATGATGGTTAGTTAGCATTTTTTAGCAATAAAGTATTTTTAATCAAGGTATGTGCCTTTTTTTAAGACGTAATGCCATTGGACACTTAACAGACTACATTGTAATGTAAACATAACTTTTGCATGCACTAGGAAACTGAGAAACTCACGTGACTTGCCTTATTGCAATATTTATATTCTGGAAATGGACGCACAATACCTTGAAGATCTGCCTGTATTACCAAAGTATTGATAAATTTAAAGTATTAGGATAGGATAACACTATTTGATAGAATTACAGTATTAGGCTAGGATAACACTCCTTTTCAGACTTTGTACAGTCTCATCCTTTTGGAAAATAGACCAGAATTCCAGGCTCCATCCCTGATTTCATTACTTACCAGCCACAGGACCTTCAGCAAATTCCTCAGCCTTCCTCAGCCTTGATTCCTCTAACTGTAAAAATGGTACTAATAATAGTACCTACTCACGTGGTTGTGAAGATTAAATAAGGTGATACACTAAAGTGTTTAGCACAAAAGCTTAGTGTATGTTATTTAAGAAATACTAGCTAGTATCAATTTTTTTTTCATAATTAATTTTGATATTTTTTAAGAGGTTGTAAGGAGGTCATAGACGTAGGCTTTCCAGAGATTTTATTCTGGTCCTCTCTTGCCACACATCAGCCCTATGACCTAATGCAGCTCTTTCCCTAAGCCAGTTTCCTCATCTATAAAATAAGGATGTTAATGACTGTGAGGATGAAATACATAAAGCACTTAACACAGTGCCTGCCTCATAATAGCACTCAGAAATGTATATGGGCATCTGTGTATATATTTCTATGCATATTGTAATATGTGAACACTCGCACACTCGGGAAAAGACATGAAACAGTTTCTGTACCCACATCCTAATCCACAGCCTTTTACTAGGATGTCTTTCCTCCAGAGGACTTATAACTCTCAGCAAGTCAGTTGTTTGGTTTCACAAGTCACAGAAGATCACCAATCATAGGCTAGAAGTGAAACAGGAGCTGCTAAATGCAGGCTCTGTGACAAGTGTGAATTCACGGAAGATTTATGGAACTCTGAGACCAGAAACTCTTTTAGGGCGAAGGGAGGTTGGTATTCTTTGCCACACTTAGTAAGTGCTTAATAAATGGTCCTAATTTGAATTGAGGGATTTTTGACATAGCATAAAGGATGTTTAAAATGAATCCCTCTCTTTTCAAAAACAGATAAAGTTCGTATCCACTTACAAATCTTTATTTGCCAAAATCCATTTAAACATTACAGGAAAAGTCCATTGAATCATTCAAATGAAGGGATGTGTATAGAAATGTCCTTCTTCTGAGATGTGGGCTAAAGGTAGGAATAGTTTCTATAATTACCTCCATTTTTCCATTTCATCTCAAAGTACAGCCCTGGTATTAGCATTTTTTCTGATGGTGTAACTCTAGCTGTGTTACCCTCCATAACTAAGACTTCCCAGTGCCATTGGTCATGAGCACGAAGTCCTGCTGAGAGACTTGCTTCTGGAGAAAAACCTGTCCTTCCTAGGTGAGTATTGCTTCCATCCTCTCCTGCTTATAGTATCTCCACAAGTGCTTAAATATATTTTTTTAAGAATCTTCCACTTGCAGTTATTATGTACTAAAGGAAGAGCAAACGATGATGGATGCTGAGCATGTTATCTTTTATTGATTTAGAACTGAGCAGGAACTCAGTTACCTAATCCCTTGTATATACAGCACATGCATAGGCTTGCAATTAATATTTTATAGCATAAGTGGCTGAAAAAATGCTTTAATATCTGTTGCAGTATTACTTTTGGTGCCATGAGATATTAACCATAATCTAGGCCTTATGAGAAAAAGAAACAAAAGAAATATTGTCTATAAGATGCTTTATATATTAAAAAGAATGGTTAGAGAAATTCATGTTAGGTATTTTTGTCTCATTATGGATTCAGGTTTACTTTTACTTGAAAATGGAATATTGAGCTTTTATTACTTTTATGCCAAACATGAATTGTCATCATAGATTTAGTATGATTTCTTTTTTAATCTCACATGTATACATCTGTTTGTGTGCCAGTGTGGAATCTTACTGCAGATTATTTCTTTCAACGTCTCTTAAGCATTAGAAATTAAGCTTCAGAAGGCATCCATGTGATACCTGGTAATGGAAACCCTAAAGTGCTCTACAATGAATTAATTCCTCTTCTCCATTGTAAAAGTGGTCATTTTTAAAGGTTCTACACAGATTGTATTATTGTACACATCTGTTTTATGTAGATACTTAAAGAGTTCGCACAGTGTATTTTTTTAGGTTAAAAAAAAATCAAACTATTGGATTACATAATTTTTGTTCCAGAATGGACAAGACTTAGCCAAGGAAAACCAAATAAATGATCTTATGTCAAGTTGAGGAGAGATGTTGAGTTCAGTTCTGCAAGAAGTCTGTTTTAAGTCTTAGTTGTCAATATTTCATTAATGAACTGGAGAATGGAGTTGAATGTGTTACAAGATTGTTGATAATTTGATAATTTGAAGATCAGAGATACCATAAATGTTCTCTGGCTAGGATTAAAGAAAGCTGATAAATCAGGAAAGTGGCCTCAGATAACTGTATTAAACTTTGGTATGTAAAAGCAGAAAGTTTTTTTATGTAAGAAGAACAACTAAAATGTTCAGCCTATGGAAAAAGGGTAAATTAGCCTTTTAAAATCTAATAAAGAATAGTGTGTGTAGTTGCTCAGAACCAGTTGGAATAGATGGCCCATGATGTGCCATGAGATATATTACAGAGCTGTGACGTTCTGATATTATTATTAAGTGTCTGATCACATTGATCACTCAATGGCCACTAAGGCATGGCCAGATCTCTTGTTTTAAGCCACCAGCTGAGCAGGCATCATATTTTCAAGTCTGGTTGGTGTTACTCTCTTGGCACCATCTGCTTATGAGCAGTCAGGCCCTTGGTGCTATTCCTTTGCTTTACCTAGCTTTTCTCTGTGTCCTTCCTGAGGACTGGAAGACCCCAACAAGGAGGAAGAGCAAAGGGCTTACTTCTGGCCTAAACTTAGTCCCAGGTCCTGGACTCCCTTGATTCTGGGAACTGAGTGTGTTAGACAGGATTGACCATGGCTGACAGAGGCAGAGCAGAAGCAGAGTCGGGGAGTCACTACCACTTGCACACAAGTTTCGAAAAGGACGTAAAATCCAAGGGTCCCATCCATTCCTCTGTGCTGTAGGACCTAGGGGTAATTGTATTACTGAAGCATACCCAAAGATGATACTTAACTGATTTTAAAAATAAATGAGTCACAGGGTGTCTCCCTGGGCTTCCTGGAACCTCAGTCCAGTTTTGAAGCATTTCCTCATCATCATACAAAGAAGTTGTTATTTTATGTACTTTAAATGTTTTACTATAGTGATGAATTAATATATGTTTATTTATGGTTAAAACATGAAAATTCAGAAGCCTTGTGTGAAGTATTGTTAGGGGGTGGGTTTTTTACCTTGTAAATACCCCTTCACAATGAATAATTAGATCTAAAGTACTGTGCCAGGTAAATTTAGATAGATTATCATTTTAAATCCCACTATGGACAAATATTAGTATGTAAATAGGCCACTAACCTGCTCTTCTGCTTTCTTGTTTGTATGTGAACACCTTGAATTTTGTTGTAGAGACCATGTAAACATATTTGTTTCACTTTGATTTTTTTTTAATAAGCAAAAGGAAAATCAATCTCTCTCTCTCTCTCTCTCTCAACTTCTGATCTGGACTAGTTTCAAAAGACAAGGACTCCTATTGTTTGTATATTAGCCTTTCTGAAAAATTATGACTTCCTGAAATTTTTTATCCCATTTAAAATTTTCCACCCATTGTGCTCTATATGTCATTTTATAAAATACATATTTTATCTGACCTCTCCAAAGAGAGGTCAGACAGAAGAGAAAAATAAAAATAAATCACCTTTATCTTAACCCTAATAATTTCTTAATTTTTTTTGATTCATAACCATGTAGTGAACAGTTGCTATGGCACAAGATTTAACCAGGCACCATTGTGAAAAAAAAAAAAAAAGAGTCCTTTTCATTGAGGATTTGGGTGTACCCATGGATTTATCCTGTCTTATAAGTTTACCCATTTTGTACTTCTCAAATATGTATATTGTATTAAGAGAAGTCAGCATCGAATAAATGACTTTAGTTTCTCCAACTGGAAAATGGATTTTATTCATAATTTATTCATTTATTCCAAAAATAATTTACTGAGTCCAGTACTATTTCAGGCACTAGACATAAGTCAGATGAAGTCCCCGCTCTCGCAGCGTTATGGTCTAGTAGGGAGACGTGTTACAAACAAATGAATACAGAGAATTTCTAGCAGTTTCTCAGAGCTCTTCTAATTCTTTTATTCATTATTCATTTGTTCTTTTCAACTAACTTTCACTGAGTGTATTCTCAGCCTGGCAGGATACACTAGTGGGGGTGGGGACGATGGTGAGTGCTTGAGCCCTCCGGCGGCTCACGGCCCCGCACAGCATGGCCGTGCCCGTCCCAGTAAGGATGCAGTTCCTTCCCTAGGGCATCTCACTTGATTGTCTCGATAATGAAAATAAACACATTCAAGGTTGTTGTTGCACTACTTCTGTGAAACTTTTGAAAGAAAGGTACATATTATACTAAAAATCAATAGGTAGCCAGTACATATGAAGAAAATGCTGCTGGCTCATGAGCTGCTTTTCCTGAAGTGGTGATGGAATTTTCCTGACCCATCTGCTCTCTCTCAGCAGCACCTTCCTGCTACCATGTGCTTCTAGGACACCTAGTTGAGCTCATCAGCTCAGCTGTCTTACCTCGAAGCTAACCGCTCTTTCTTGCGTTGGTGCAACAGATACCTGTTAAGTACTTGCTATGGGAAGGCACCATTAGGGATTAAAAAAGTAAAACTTGAGCCATACATGAAGGCTTCTAGGAAAATTTCAGATTAAGTACATGTCCGTTCTCTCCCAGAATGGTTAATTTAGAATTAACATTTTATTGATCAACATTTACAGTCTCAGAAGGCATGCAGAACCTGCTGTCCAGTTTTAGCCTTGGAAGCACAAAGAACCCTTCTGAAACTTTAAATTGACCAATCTGCATTGTGACCATCCTTATCCCCTCTGCTAAGGGTTTGCCCCATTTCTACTATCAGTGAAATAGAAAGTGTATTTCATCTACTGATGGAGATGTTTCAATTTGTATCTCAAGTAATTAATGAGACCATGTTTTATTATATCCTCTTTTTTTCTTTTGAGGGGTTCAGGGGAGAGATTTGGACAAAAGACAAGGGAGGAAAGGAAACTAGCACCAGGGAGAAGATGACGAGACTGTTTGCATTGTTAGGGAAAACATGAAAGCTCATACCAGAGACTGAAGATAAACCAGCCGTGGGTTGGCATACCTCCAGGTCAGAGGGACTTTCATTAGTGACTTCCACCGCCACTGTCTGGTGCAAATTCTTACTAAGTTTGGCTTAATAAGAATGGCTCTGGATATATTTTATTCTTTCTAGTGAATGATGCCCTGTTAGTGGAAGCTGACAATTATGTTGAGTGACACCTGAGAGACATCTGCTTTATCCCTGCCTCGCCCTGCCCTGTTTGGTCTTGCCCTGTGACACACACCAGCTTATTTTGCATGGGTGCTTTTCTAGCATTCATGTATTACTCTGTGCAATGCCAGGAGGGGATCATCTGTAAAGCCCAGATAGGCTTAGTGGAGGATGTCCCTTGCTATAAGAAGTCAGGATCTCTGTTTCTAAGAGTTTATCTCCTGCTGTTTAATTCCCCCACCTGAAGCAGCAGTGCTCTGGGGAAATGATTATGATGTGACACACTGGGATTATGGCTTCAGGTGAAGAAGAGGCAGTGAGAACAGATGAGACTTAGGATGCTAAGACAGTGTGTACATGCAGATGTTAGCAGCCAAGAACAATAGACTGGAAAGAAAACATGGTTACACAGGCTAAAGGGAACTGAGGTGGTCGGGTATTTCACAAGGCAGCAACTGTTTAGATTCCTAAGTAAAGGTTTAAAATAAGATGTAGTTTTCAGGGTAACAGGAGCATTATATTGGGGCAGAATTTGGGTCCTGTTCTCCCCTTCCAGGAGAGACTGTCAGTGTGAGGGACCATCTTTCCTTACCTCCCTAACTGAGTATACTTGTGTATGCTTCCCCGGGACCAAGAGAAGAGACTCACAGACATGTGTATGCGGCTGAAAGGCAGGTTCTCTGAAACTTTGGAGACAGGTTGCTTGTCTATGGTAGTCTTCCTGCTTCAGGCCCACAACCCTTCCCTCACTGTTGCTCTGGTTAGACAACTCACCTCAGCCAATATCTGCTTCCCTGGCCACTGATGATAAGCTGGAACGTCCTTGGTTGTAAGTGACAGAAATCCAGTCCAACTAGATTATACATGCACACACGAAAGGAGAATTTATTGGTTCAGAGATACACCTGTGAAGTCCAAAAGGAGAAGGTTGCTTCTGGTGCATCTAGAATCCAGAAGACAAAGTCATCAGTATCTCCTCTTTTTTCCCTTTTGTGTTCCTTTTCCTATGTTGGCGTCATTCTCAGGCAACAGAGGAGATCCCTGGCAGTTGCTGATTTGTTTACTCTTTAGAGTTTGACATCCCAGGGAAAAGTGGTGCTTCTCTTTCACCCCACCATGAATCTCGGAAAGGACTCTGATCAGCTGGTCTGGGTCACGTGTCCACTCCCGTGGCCAGTGGTTGGCGGTCACATTACTGACTGCCCACCACAGTCACATGGGAGTGCCAGTCAGGGCAGGGTACAGAACAGAACAAATGAGATAGCCCACCTCTCAGGAAACGGGCTGCAAGTTCAGATTTTGCTCCCCATAACCAAAAGGCATTGGGGGGTGAAATCTACTACTGTCCTTGTTGGATTGGCTCCTTTGGTCCTGCATGTATATCAGTGTGGAGGGGTCCTTTTTACATCTCAGAACTGTTGATATGCCTCCCTCCATCAAGACTGGCTCAGAGACAAAAGGGTCTGACGTGTGACTGGGGCAGACAAAGGCTAACACTCAGCCATTCCTCAGAATTTGGGGTTAGAAAGGGCTCTGTGGACATTCAGGCCCCTTGTTCTGTTTAGTGGAAACTGGCCCCAGGCTTTGCATCACAGGTGTGGCCCTATCTCCCTCCCCGCCCCAACATCTTGCCCTGAGTTCTTTTTACTCTACCATGCTGATTTGTCCCTTCTTTTGTGACATTAAACCAAAAGAACCTAGAGTGACGCCGTGTAAAATACGGAATGCTTTCCTTGTTGATGTTCACGTGCGGTCCCCACAGCCGCCAGTCATCAAGGACCAGCCTGCCCCTCCTAACTTTGTGCCGTCCCGGCCGGTGACCTCCCATTTGTTTCCTGTCTTTAGGGCACTTCAGTTTTCACTGGTATTGTCCCCTAAAGACACAAGGAAAGGACAAGGTCAGAGCAGTCAGTTGTATTCCATATTAGTGGCTTTGATAAGAGGCTTTAGGGGAAGAGGTTGAAACTAATGGCTGTAATGAAATTTTCAGGTTCTCTAAAGATTTCGTTCATCTATGCTGTCGGTCTCCCCATTAAATGCATATCTGTCCTGCGTACCTTTGCACATGGTTTACATAGCATAGTAGCATCTATTACTGAAACCCCAGTAACTTCCTAAATTGGGTCGAAAAGGCTGTGAAACTAACTGTTATAGAATATAAAAATATGGGATGCAAAGGTCATACATAGCTCCAAGTATTGAATGAGACAGCGTTTGGGGAAAAAAAATAGCACACAAAAAAACCAAAATGTTAGAGTAGAAAAGATTCACTGTAGTTTTCACTTGCGTTGATGGGTATTTTTTGCCCTTCCCCAACTTAGTAACAAGGGAACAGGTGTTAAAAAGATTCTTTTTGTCATACAAGATATTTTAACCTAGCATTTTAGAAACCTTTTGACAAACTCAAAGATAAAAGGCCATGTCAGAATGTTACTTTTCTTTTCATTTTCAGATGTTATGAACTGGAATTTTGCATAATTTTTCTAAGAATAACTGTACGTCTTAAATTTAAAGGCTTTGAAGAAAACAAACAAAAGAAAACCTCAAACTTTTTCTTGGTAGTCCTTTTGCCCTCCTATGAGTCTGAAGTATGTATTAACTAGTTTCAGATGTGTTTTGTTCTCTGACTCAAAATCAGCCCTTTATTTTAAATAGAGAAATTGTGTAATTAGTACTTAATTGCTTTGGGTATTTTGGGCGTTTAGAGGAGAGAGTAATTAAAAGGCCAGAGAAATTAAACTTTCGCTGTGTTCTTTACATATGCATGACTGCTTTTTTAAAATGTCCTCTAAGGCAGGCCTAACAACTTAAAAATAAATGAAGACCTGGCTTGTTTTTAAAAATTTGACATCAGTTTTATCTGTGGATGCAGTTTCATTGGTTTTTTAATTCTGTTGGAGAGAGGATCGTTGAAATGTTAGAAATCAAGAGATTATCTCGTTCATCTCCTCTTCAGACAAGCGTCAACTAAGTAATGTGCCGCAGAGAGCCATCTCCTCTCCTGTGTTCCAGATCTTCTAGGAGGAAACCGAGAATTTTTTTCTCTACTTCATAAGTATTACAAGAACAAACTTAAATATTTGCCACAATTAAGAGTGGGACAAGCGAGAGCTTGGTTGAGGTGGGCTCTTGCCTGTATCTAGCTGTCTGAGAGGTCCAGGTGTTGGCAGTCACTTAGCTTCTCTAGGCCCCTTTGATCATGTCTAACCTGGAATGTTGAAAGACTTTACAAACTCAGAAATGCGGTGTTTCATGAGGCACACATTATCCTACATTTGGTGGATCTGGAAGCTAACAAGTCTGCTTTTGAGTGAGAATATTCTTATATTAGTTTTGATAATGAACATTTGAACTATGACATTAACAAGTTTAGTTAGGAAATACATTGGGTGTTTTTAATATACCTTAAATCAGAAGAGCCCTGTTGTATTTGCTGTATTCACTAGGTATTCAGGGTTTAGAGATTGATTTCACATTGATCCCTAGCAATTTAGGGCAGTTATACTTAAAATGCTGTTATAAAACATTGCTGTTACCCTCCCCCCACCCTTTTCTAACTAGTGTTATTCTTTGTATTTTCTTAATCCTGATCATTTTTTCTTGAAGAAGACAGTAAGTTACTTTAACATCCAGTTTTCTACTTAAGAAGATCAAAGAATCATACGTAACCAAATAAGAACCTGGATGAAATTTATGATTCTTAAGGAAAATATAAATTGCAAAACTGACTGCAGAAGAGATGAAAATCTAAACAGATCAGTAGACAAAAAAGAAATAGGAGAGGTCACCGAAGAGCTATCCACTGTAGTAGCACCAGACCTAGAGTGCTTATTGTGGGGAATTCTGCCCAAACTTTAAGGGATGGATAAATCCAATGTTATTTTAAAAACTACAGATCAAAGAAAAAACGCAAGGAAAACTTCCCATGAATAGTCCCTTCTTTGCTGACCAAGATGCACCTCAGAGCAGTGGCTACAGGCCCGGTTTGTGGGAGACAGGCCCCTGCACGGTAGGACCGGGGAGTGGACAAAGAGTGAGACAGAAGGGAAGTAGTGGGGGCTGACCGCTGAGCCATGACCTCCATATCCTCGAGTTGGAACCCTGACCCGCCAAACGGTCAAACTATATTTTAAATCCATACCCAGCATTTTGGATAATGAATCTTTCAAGGTCTGGGAGCCAGGGAAGGAGCATAAAGCAGAGGCCAGGAAATCAGACCAGATGGATGGGGCTGACCTTAAAAATCTCCCAGTAGGATGATCTGTGTTAGAAACGTCTCCTGGGGCCTCACCCAGGAGAGCAAGGCCACCTGTTCATAAACACTACTTCCTATACCTGGACTGTCTTTTTCTCTGAACTTTGCCAAGTTGTTCCCTCCCCCTTTCTTGGGAAATCTCAGTTGAAAGAAATAGTGTGAAGGTTGAAACAAGGGAGGGTAAGGCAGTAAGAGTTTAGTAACTAAAGGACAGAGAAGATACCCAGTACGTAATAACATTACTATTCCAGATGTGTGGAATAACCTTTTTACTTAAAAAAAAAAAAAAGAAGTCACTGGTGGTGACACAGACTTCTAGAAGTTATCCTTGGGTACAGTTACTATTGGATCAACTTCATACTGAGAGGGGGAGGTAAGAGGGTGGGGAGAAAACCTATGACCACCTTGTTGCGCTCTGAGGTTCTCCACAGAAGGATGGAGGGATTCCCTAGCCTCACCTGATGTTTGTGTTCAGTTTGGTGGTTTAGGGTTTTTTTAAATTAATTTTCACATTAAGTTAGTCATGACATTTAAGTTGAGTTGCAAGTATTGTGTTAGTAACTTTAGGACAGTGAACAGGAGGGCAGCACCTCCTTTTTAAGGGATTTTAGTGTGCACATTTGGATTGCTTGGTGACCTTTGAAATTTTGTTTTGAGCTGCTGTCAGAAACATAATCATTTTTCTTTCTGAAACAGATTTTAACATCTGCAAAGGTTGATCAAGCTAGGGTAGTTTTAATAAAATATTAATCTCTCTTTTTTAATGTCAACCCAGCTTTTAAAACTGTTCATCAGCCACCTGAAACATCAGCTCAAGGCACTGGGGTTGATTTAATAAATGCCTTTTCCATTAAACATTCTTGTAGCCGGAATGCATTTAGAGGATAGAAGTTTTTTTCAGTCCTATTCATCTGCGGTCCGATTTTCCAAATTCTCTTGTTTTTAAAGTAAGATTACTTTAAATTTGTAGTTTCTTATCTCAGCAGTTAACTTACCATTTTTTATATTTTTATTTTTGTTCTGAATTCTAGCCTCATCAGTCCTTTAAAATTTGGATGGTAAAAGGATATCATCTCTGACCAAATTTAACTTCAATATCTAGTAAATATGTGTCTTGTCATTAAAAGGTTATTTACGTTTAAAATGCTGACCTTTCAAGATGCACACAAGAGTGTTCTAAAACAGAGTTTCTGAACATTGGCCATGAAACCACTGTCTTGGCCTGACAAATGGATTGGAAATAAGCTACCCAACACGGGGAATGGGCCATTAATTTTAATCAAAGGTGATGCAGGAAGGCGAATGGGATGCATGACAATGTCAACAGCCCAGTAGGTGTTAAGAGACCACACAGCCTTCCTTGTTACTTGGTTGGGCCATTAGTTGAGGTTGGGTGAAGACAGAGAGCCATGTCTGGAATTGAATGACCAGGTCACTCCAAAATCTCACGGAGAACTGCTCGTTTCAGAATCACATTGTAATGCCATTAGAAGTCAAGGACAGCATTCAGAAAATATTGAAGGATTTTTTTTTTTTTAAACCAAGCACCTAGCTAGGTTTTTTCCAACTTTGTCAAGCTCTCTGTTTTCCTGCCTCCTTTCCTCCTGGATGGATCATTGATATTTACAGAGGATCAAGAAATCAAACAGACTTAGAAAAAAAAAATCTCAAAGCCTGTTTGCTTTTCAGAATTACATATTGTTAGTAGTAAAACTCTGGTAAATGCCAGAAACAATAGCAAACTAGAGGCGTTAAGGAGGGTTAACTAATTCTCTATGGGGATCTCATTGTCCTTGTCCCTTCCTTGTGCTCCTGTGCATAAGAATAGTTTTACTAACTGCAACTTTACTTTGTTAATTGCTTCAATGAAGGCATTTGTTTTATAATTGTAAAGGCCAGTGCGCTTATGCCTAACTGTAAATTGTCAATCTTGGCTTGATAACATTAGTGGTATTCATGGTGGTGGAAGCCTTTTCTTTTAATCAGGAAGTGTATTTCGTTATTTTGAGTAGTTTCAATTATAAAAAGGTAGCATCTGACAGCTTGAATTATTGATGTTTATAATAAAGACATAAAAATGCAGAAGGGACAAAAAGGCATTTTTATATCTATGCTTCCGGTTTGTTAAGAAAGTTCATTTATTCTGACACAGCACTGCATACATAAGAATGATATGTATGACTACATTAGTAAGTTTTACACATTTTTAAGGAAGAAAAGCTATTATATTGCTGTCTTGTTAATGGACTACTGTTATAAGTAATAGTATTTATTCCTCCTGTAGATGAAGACCAGCTCCGTGCGAAGGGTTATGACAAAACGCCAGACTTTATTTTACAAGTACCAGTTGGTAAGTTCTTAAACTCTGCTATACATTTGTTTATAGAGAAAAGAGATTTTTTTCCCATCACTTTTCAAATCTTTGTTAATTTTAGCAAGTGTTACCAGAGAATCTAGGTTAGGTTTATAACTTTGTTACACGTAAATGTGTGAAATAATTGGAAAAGATGATTTTAAAATAGCAAATATAGGTTCAGAAGAAATCTATGCCTTGAAAACTTTTACTTAGATTTAAGAAATAAACATGTCTTCTAAAGACATTCTGACTTTCATTCTCAAGTCATTTCTCTAAGTATTGAGTTTTTAAAACAGGGTTCTGTAGAAAAGCCAGCCTCACCTTGGTTTGCTTTCACATTACTTGTCAACTTATACAGGCAGTCTCAGAATAGGAGAGGGACTTTTGAAGATGATGAAAATAAAAGGGATGCGGTTGTAGCATAGAGGTTTCTTGGAACGAACATGTACAGGGTGTTGTCTTATAATTATATCCGTAGATGACAGCGAGGGTGAAGTCTCTGCTCGTTAATGTGAAGCATAGAGAGACCTGGACAGAGTTGAGAGTTTTCAATCTTCCTTTCCCTTTGCTCTGTGTTAGTAATGCTTTGTCCCTTAGCTGTAGAAGGGCACATAATTCACTGGATTGAAAGCAAAGCCTCATTTGGTGATGAATGTAGCCACCACGCCTACCTGCATGACCAGTTCTGGAGCTACTGGAATAGGTAAGGCCCCATTATTTTTCTCTTAAGATAAACGATACTCAGATGCAATCTCATTAGAAGAAATATTTTGTTTAGCTGGTAAAAATGCGAGTAGCCTTTGTTTCTAGTAAATACAGAGACTTGATTAATGTTTTCATTTCAGATCATTTAAACTTCTTTGCTTTCATCGTGTTGCTTCATTTTTTTAAACTAGAAATCTCTGCATCCAGTCAAAATTAGTTTGTACTCCGTTTTCCATTTTACAGTGATGATATTGGTGTCACTTAAGATATGAAAAACAGGCGGTGGTTCGTATTATGATATCGACATTGACTTTTATCCTCTTGATGTGAAAGTTACGCTTACTGTCAGATCTTTAAAAATATTTTATCCTCAGTTCTCTAAGGAAAGTTTCCAAACAATATGAAAGATCAAAATGAATTACCTTTCAGTGGTAACAAACAGTTTACCTACCAGTTTCAATCAACATTCCCAAAGGCATGGGGGAAAAGAAGAATCACACAGCCAAAGCATGGAGATCTTAGTGGTTAAGAAGAGGATGGTGTTTGTTGGAGGAGAGGAGAGGGTGCTATATTACTGAGTACCCACCATGTGTCTGTATCTGGGCTTGCAGATTATCCCAGGTAATACTAACAAGGAAGTTACTTTTATCCCCATTTTACAGATAACTAAACTGATACTCAGAAAAAATAATATGCCATACACTAGTCATTGCACATTTGTCTTTCTCACTCCCAAACCCGTGCTGTTTTCAGCACAATTCTTTCTTCATTTACAGAACAACTGTTAAAACTTGGCTTTTTCTATTGTTGGAGTCCCAAGCTTTCACATCAGATATTTTTTTACTCCTTAGATCAGAAGGTTGGTCAGGAGGTAACCTTCCTAGATTAACTTTTGTCCCTCGGTCAGTGGCCAACTCTAAGAATACAATAAGATGACATTGGTCCAGATCATTAAGGAAAGAGAGTGTAGCATCTGTAGACAATAGTCTTACCCTGGGAATAAAACAGTGACAGACTACAGAATTTAGCATTCTATGGTTACTCAGCTTTACAAAAGGCCCGTGGACCTCGCCCGCCCGTAGCAGCTGTGCTAAACTAAGCCCACTTTTTGCCATGGTAACAATGATCATGACAAAATGCTGAATGTAATGGCTTTCTTGATTTTCTTGTGTAATTGTGCGTAGCATCCGAGCTTTACTTTACAGGGATGGAGGAGGAAAGTGCAAAATGTTTTAGAAATCAATGCTGCTTCAGCGTTTCCTGTCTTTTATTCAGCCATTATTCAAATTAGCAGTAATGCAGCGAATTGAATTTCAGATTTTTAGCAATTTTATGATGAGTTTGAAATAGTAAAGAAAGCATCATTTTTGATAGTATAGGGAAAGCAGTGACAAGAAAATCAAATTGTGTAAGTTTAGATTGCTTAAGGGATTTTTTTTTAAAAACCTGATAATCATTATGTTTTGAGACCGTCTCCCCACTTTGGCACTGGTCAAGTCTTCCATGAGAAACAATTACAAATTGAATTCCAAAGAGCAGAGCTTCCTTAAACATTCCAAAGGCGTCCCTTCATTCTAGAACACATCAGCTGTTGTTTGAGTGTCTACTGTGTGCTTCTCCCTCAGTGTTTTAGAGGCTGATTAAATAATCCAGTCACCTGTATGCGCGACCTATGGATTATTGACGTGACTGGAGAGGGCTCTGAGCAATGGATAATTTAATAGCTTCATTTGGATTGGATTTTGGATCATTTTGTTGCATGCTGCTTCTTAGATCCTAATGATGTCTTGTTTACACTGCTGTTGACTTGCTTTTCCTAAATACATTCTTTGAATATATACCAGCTAAGTGGGCATAATTCACTTAGGGCGTGTTGTGTGGTAGGAGGGAGCCAGCCTTGGTTTTGAATGTTCCAGATCATTCAAGGAGGAAATGCTCAACACAAAAGTCACTAGTTCACCAAGTGTCCTCAGAGAGGCCAAGGAGTGCAGGTCATGCTGACATTCAAAATGGAACACAGAGGCATTTACTTGGATGTGGAATTTTGGTTGTAATAATGATACAAAATTCTCAGTGATGGTGCATTTTGACAGAAGGAGGACTTAGCCCATTTATGAAAGTTTGGGTCCCTACTCTTTTCATATTTTGCCTCAACACAACTCCCTCTCAAAAAAAGAAAAAAAATCTTATTAGCAGTTGCTAAGATTTTTCAGAGTTAGAGGAAATTGTCTCTCCCAACTGTAGGTAGCCTTTCAAGGAGGCTGTTGGTTGGCATTTGGGCTAATTACTTTATTTGTGTGATAATCCTTCAGTCAACATAAAAACTTATCTAATGTCACCCTGTGTTTGTTTTCTTCCAGTTTTATTGAGATAGAATTACCATACAGGGCTGTGTAAGTTTAAGGCTGTGTACAGCATAGTGATTTGACTTACATGCATCATGAAATGATTATCATGATTGTCACACTATTTTTAGATTAAACATTGGATTTTAGGATACTACTGTTCAATTAATGCTTGTAGAATTGTAACCTTATCTAAACCCATTTTTCCACATAAATAACTACAGAGCTTCTAAATTTTAGTTTGATATTTCTCTAAGAGTTTTCTTTTTATATAATTTGGTATTTTTACTCAGCCTTTGAGCCACTTCTGACAAAGTTGATCATATCCTCCCTCTTTATTAAAACATATTCTTTTCTTGGCTTCCAAGAGATGCCCCTGTGGGATTTTTTCTGACACACCAGCAGTGTCCTCTGGCTCTTCCTCTTCCTCTCAGCTCGAGGCGGGAAGGCCCTGGAAATTAGTGCTCACCCCTCCTCCCTATTCTATCAAAGTTCACTCCCTGGGTGTTCCCTGGGAGATGTCATCAGAGAGTATGGCTTTGTTTTCCATCCATCTCTATGCTGCTGTCTCCTGATTTTTACCCCCAGCCCTAATATTCCCCCTGAGTAACATTTGTTTGTCTATCCAGCTCCCTACTCAGTATCTCTTCTTGAGTATCTAATAGGTATCTCAGACTTTACGTGTCCAAAATTAAACCCTTGATTTTCTTCCCCAAGCTGGTTACTCCCCCATTTCCTCCCAAGCTCAACTAGTGGCACCACAATATGCCCACATACTCAAGCCAGAACCTGAGTACCATCACCAGTCCATCAGCAGGTCCGTTCAGCCCCAGCTTCCCCACGTCTCTGTCATGGACTATGACTGCAGCTTCCAAACCAGTCTCCTTACACTTAGCGCTTGCACTCCTGTGGTCAGTTTTTCATATCTCAGCCAAAGTGACTCTTGGAAAATAGAAATCAGGTTGTGTCACTTCTGTGCTTAAAACTTTTCAGTGACCCCCCATCACATTTAAAATAAAATCCAAACCTCTTACCATGACATTTGGAGCCCTGTGTGGTCTGCCTTTCTACCACCCCAATTCTGCCCACACCTCTCCCTCTCCCCTCACCTGAGGTTCTCTCCGTCTCTTAGACTTTCTTGGCCACGCTGGTTTCCTCCGTCTTCCTTGCAGCGACGCTGCTTCAAGACCCTCACTCTGACTAATCCTGCTTGGAATTTTCTTCACTCAGATCCCCGCAGAGCTTGCCCTTTATGACATTCCGGTGTCTGCTCCAATTTCCCCTCCTCAGGGGGACCTCCCCTGACCACCCAGTCTAGAGGGCATCACCACCAATCATCTCTCTCCTCTCACTCAGCCTTACTTTGCTTTATAATTCTTACCCCTGTCTGAGTGCATGAATAGACTGTAGTTGGAAACATTTATATCAACACTAATTTACCTGGTTTGAAAGAGCTTTACCTTTTACATTGCTGTTTCTACTTGCTATATGTAGTGTGCCACTTATTCTTTTGTAATCAAGGCTTCAGGAATTTTCCCTGGCTTAATTAACCTCCAACAAATTTAAATTTTGCAATGCAGTCACCTTCCCTAAAATCAGACATACTGAGTACAGAACATAAGTTGCCTTTCCCGGCAAGTATACTTAATTCATTAGCTCCTCGAAAGTCTGCAGTCTCTACTTCTGTGGAGTTAAAAGAATGCCCCTGAGAAGCAGCATTTGAACCATACTATAGTCCCAAATTATGTAGGGATGTATATACGATTGTACAGAAAATATGTATGTACTTACATATGTATACCTCATACTTAGGGGTAGATATTGTATAAACATATTTCCTTATGCACTTAGCACCAAAAAAAAAAAAAAAAGACTTCACATTCTACTTATATAATCAAAAAATGAGCTCTCTGACAATTTGACCTATGTTACATTTATTTTCCTATTCAGATGGTGACAGGTAAAGAAGGAAACTAGTTCTGCAATCTGAGGCCAGATTACACACCTGGGTTCTAATTTCTGTTTTCGAAGAAGCAGAAGCAGACACCCTATGCTCACTTCACTGGTTAAAGTGGTTCCGTTTGAATGAAAATATTGATGACTCTACATAGCAAAGAACCACAGGCAACGGTACAGCACTGAACAGTACTCAACAGTGTTGAATCAAGAACATGGGACTCTCACTTGTAGTTCAGTCCTGTCACCTGCCATTCTGGGCACACTCTGACATACTGTCATCAGTGGACTCTATAAAACCTGTGGAAGATAGACCTCTCTACTTCTCTCAAAGCAGGTGTCAGCCCTTACTGACTAGAAAGGGTAAGGCAAAGTTTTGTTTGAACGTGATTTTTCCAGTTTGGGGATCCTTGAACTGATGGGAGGGATCTGTCCCGTTCCCTGGGTTTGAATCCAGGCCGTGCCACTTTCTGGTCCCATGGCTGGGAGCAACTTGCTGACCCTCCCTGAGCCTTTGTTCTCTCCTCAGTAAAATGGGGTTAATCGTACCTTCTGCACCATATTGTTGTGCAGGTCAGTTATTTAATACATGGAAAGCACTTTCATAGTGCCTGGCGGTCAATAAATATACCCACATTCTCTCCTCAGTCTCTGTTTCCTGTGTGTCACCGTTCCGTGGAATTTAGAAGTCTTCTGAGTAGACATTTTTAATTTCCTTCTTTGCCAGGTAAACCCCTATTCAGCTAACTTCAGCACTCAGCTTGGCTGACATCTCTTTGGGAAACCTTCCTGCCATTCAGGATTGGGCTCAATGCCCCCCTTATGTTCTGATGACAGTTTCATAGCATTTGTGAAATACTGTAATTGCTTGTTTGCTTATCACCCTTCTCCTGTTAATATACTGAGTTCTGTCTTATCTATTTGTTTTCTCCATCATCAAATGCCCAGAAGCTGGCAGAATGCCTGGCACTTATAGGTGCTAGTAGGTGATCAGTAGATATTTATTGAACAAATGAATTTCCTGATGCATAACAGACAACAACATTTTGAATCAGCCATTGAGGATTTTTCTAAATGCCTGATTTTTCTAAAAAACTTTTATAGACTTTTGCAGATCTATTTCATGAGATGTAGCATAAGTTTATTTATGTACAAGTTATAAAATAGAAAGTAACTGAAAACTAAGTGGCAAGTGTATGTTATGAAGACTTTTTGGTAAATATTTTTACTCCTATATTGATTATTTGTTTTCACAAAACTTCAGCAAGGTCTCTCATTTGAGATTTGATGTGGAATGCCTCGAAAATCCTGAGCCGAAGATATTCCATAGTTTATTTAGAGGATGGAGGAAACTGGGCCCACCTTAACATTTGGGGACCTGGGACAAGAGTATGAATGGAGGCCTATATACAATGTGCCCAAATATTTAAGGTTGTGTGTTTAATTAACAGACATTAAATAAAATCTCTTTTCTCCTGCATGAAGATCTGGGAGTTCAGAGTTGCATTAAGAATGCCTAGACTCACTGGAGGTCCAGGCTGAATGTGGCAGTGCAGGGATAGGTGGCCCCTGCATAGCCCACCTCCCTTTTCTTACCGCCTTTGGCTCCATCCTACACCTGGGGAGGTTTCAAGCACACCCTGGCCCTCACATCCAAGCTCCATGTACCTTCCTACAAACCTCTGCCCTTGGTCATCTCTCACCGCAAAAGTGCCCACTCTGATGATCTTCCCTCTTACCAGACAGATAAACCTGAGACAGAGAAGACCCCTGAGAGTGATCTCAGGACTACTCAGTCAGGAACTTCTGAGGCCCCTGGTAACATGGGTTGTGGCCTAGAAAGTTGTTGCAGGGGACAGATGTCAGGTTGAAGGTGTTCCCTTTGCTCCGCAGACTCCTCTTCCTGCAGGCCAGTGTACCAGAGGAGGCCAGAGCAGATCCCCTAAAGTTTGGGTCCAGGCCACGGACTCCTCTCAACTGGGTCTAAAGGACAGTACCAGAGGAAGCAAGTACACTTGTCTTCCACAGTCATTTCTCGTTCTGGTGTTAGGCCAAGAGGGGAGATGAGCACCAGAGGAAATATGGTCTTGATCACATTTATGTGTCGCTGGAAAGATTAAGAGCTGAGCTCCATCTGTGGGATTTTTGAACCCTTGGCTCCGGAGAGTCTACTCTCCTAGAAGCAAGGCAAAGCTAATACCTTCTGCCGCAAGAATTGATTTGGCTTTCATTCTTACCTCTAAGTATTCCTTAAAGATTGGTTATTTACTCAATGGTTTAGTGATTGCTTTCTCTGGTCTGTGCTAACTTGAGAGGTGAGGCATTTAGAATGGGGCCGCCAAGCAGCTAGAGTTAAGGAAGGTATTTCTCAGAGGCTGTCCAAAGTTTTTCCCGTATTAAGATACTTCCAGGAAGCCTGCAATTAGCCAAATCACAGATTCCCAGTTATTTCAGTCTTGTTAAAAACAAGGCCGAGTCACATCTGTCTTAAGTTGGAGTATGTGCCTCATGTGTAGAAGCTCTTGCAAACCTTCAATTACGGCAGCCTCAGAAGGGCCTGCTGCCGTCTGCTAACAAGTAGTCATCAGCAGCAACAGGAGACAGATTGACAAACAATTAGCAAATGCACTGCAGAGGGCCTCTCTAATGGTAAAATACAATAATTTGCTCTTCCATCCCTTATAGTGGAGCTGGTTGTGAGATACTGATGGCTCATTGTTCCAGACAAACACTTCACACTGTCATTAGCTGGAGTAACCTCACAGTATTTTAAAAGGACCAAGGACGTGTTTTTTGTGTGTATATGGTACTTTTATAAGAATGATTTCTCATTAAGAGTTAAGTACCATTTTTTTCTAAATTTTGGAATGTGAATAGCAAGAACTTTCGCCACCCGGGAATTCCTATTTTCTGCCATGGTTAATTGTTTTCAATGCTGACTTTAAATCTAAATCTGAATGGAGACTAGAAATGTTGTCTTAGGCCACTGAAGTGATATTTGCAATAAAGAGATAGTTGAGAAAACTGAAATGAGTTACTCAAAGGATTAATGGGAAAGAAAGTAGACCTATAAGGAAATATCAGTGAATCAGTTTCTGATGTCTTTTATCAGACAGAAATCAGACAATAATCAGAAAGATGTCTTTATGATCATTGTCTTCAAGCATATGCAAGATTTTTGTTGTTGTTGAAGGGGAGTGGGGCACCTATTGACCAGTACCTGTTGACTACTTTTTCAAATCCAGGGGCCGCAGAATTGTTGAAAAGATAACTCTTCTTGCTGACCTACTGTGTTAGAGTTAATATGAGTCACATGTTTCAGAAATGTTACCGCAAATCAAACCAACAAGCAGATGATTGGGTGTCCGTTCTAAGACTAGAAATACAGCCATTATGATTGTCCAGAGAGAGTGAGAGAAAAATAAAGGAAGTGACTCAGGAGCACGGTTAGAGTCAGGAGCCCAAGAATAGAGTTCGTTTCTGAAAACAATGGCTTGGGGTCTAGGGCAGTGATTCTCCAACTTCACCATGTATTCAAATCACATGGTTGGAGCATTTTCAATATTGACATGGGCTTTATCCCTGGAGAACTGATTGAATTGGTGTGTGGTGGAGCCTGGAACTTGGGAGGTTTTTTTTGTTTTGAAAACTTCAGATGGTAATGCTGGTCTGCACTGAACATTGAAGTCCACTTCTTTCCCCAGCCTTGATGTGCCAGCCCATCCTAGTGTACCTAGCCTATGTGCTTCTTAACAGTCTTGATGAGAAAAAGTAATAGCTTTTTTGAGGAAGACTGGTTTAGATCAGCAAACATTTCACTAGCTCTTCTTAGTCTGGAGACACCTGGCCTCCGCCTTTGAGGGCTTCGTAGTTAGGACGGAGACAGTAAACTGCAAAGACTGAACCTGAACCCAGTCTCCCTCTGAACTCACACCTGTGTCCTTTCTGTCCACGATGCAACTTCACGTCAGTCATGGTGATAAATGTATTACAAGAGGCTACTTACTGTGTCACTTAATGGGTTCACTAAGCTGAAGCTAAAAAGCTCTCTAACCTATGAGGTATAGATGTTCACCTCCATGTGGTTCGAGAAAAATGGGCCAGGTGTTCTCTGGTGCTCTCTCTAGAGCTCCTCTTATTCTATATTTAAAACACACATCTGTAGGATTAATGTAAAATCCTGTCGGATATATCCAGGCACCCAGAATAAATAACACCCAAATTGTTGGATTTGAAATCCACAGAATCAGGGGTGAGGGTATAGCTCAAGTGGTAGAATGCATACATAGCATACATGAGGTTCTGGATTCAATCCCCAGTACCTCCTCTGAAAATAAATAAACAAACAAACAAACAAAACTAATTTCCTCCCCCAACCAAAAAAAAAAAAAATCCACAGAATCAGAGTTTTTTTAATACATGGTACAGAAAAAGTAAGCACATAAAAAGTGTTTTATAAATAACGATGTTTTTAAAAACAGCTTTAATGAGATATAATTGGCAGGCAGTAAACTGCACATATTTAAAGTGTACACTTGGACAAGTTTTAACATATGTATAATCTCATAAAATTACCACCATGACAGATAGTGGACATACCTACCACCTCTAAAAGTTATACCCCTTTGTAATCCTTCTTCTCTGTCCCCTCAATTCTCCCTGCACCCAGGCAACCACTAATCTGTTTTCTGTCACTATACATTAGTTTGCATTTTCTGTTTCCTGTAAATGGAATCATACAGCATGTACTCTTTTGTCTGGCTTGTTTTACTCGGCATAATTTTCTTATTATTTATCCATGTTGAATATATCAAGAGTTCATTCCTTTTTATTGCTGACATACTCAATTGCATGGCTATACCACTATTTGTTTATCCATTCACATTTAAGTTGTGGATAGACATTTAAGTTGTTTCTGTTCTGGATATTAGTAATAAAGCTACAAACAGTTATGTAAAAATCTTTGTATGGTTTCATTTCTCTTGGGCAAATACCTAGGAATAAAATGGTTGGGATATTTACTTGATAAGTGGGTTTTTACCTTTTTACAAAATGGTTAAACTGTTTTCCAGAGTGGTTGTATCATTTTATAATTCTCAGCAGCAGCTTATAAGAGTTCCAGGTGCTCCCTGGAAAGACTTCAGACTTTCTAATAGTTGTATGGTAGTATCTCAATGTGATTTTAATTTGTATTTTTGTAATGAGAAATGATATTGGAAATCTTTCCAAATGCTTATTTTTACCTAGTTGTCTTCTTTGGAGAAAACAAAAATCTTTGGTTCACTTTTTAGTTATTTTCTTATTATTGAGTTTTGGTAGTTTAAAAAAATATTGTGGATATAAGTTCTTTATCAGATCTGTGGTCAGACATGAAATATTGTCTTCCGCTCTGTGACTTGTCTTTTCATTCTCTCAATAGTGACTTTCAAAATCAGAAGTCTTTACTTTTAATAAAGACCAGGTTAATCAAATTTTAGGTTATGCCTTTGATGTTATATCTACAAAATCTTACAGATTTACACATCTAAAGAAGTCACAAAGATTTTTCCCTTTGTTTTCTTCTAAAAGAGTTATAATTTTAAATTTACATTTAGACCTACTCTCCGTTTTCAGTTAATTTTTATATGTGATGTGATGTATGGCTTGAAGTTTATTTTCTTAGATACAGATAGCCAATTGTGCCAGAACCATTTGGTGTAAAGACTGTCCTTTCTCTACTAAATAGCCTTTACACATGTGTCAAAAATCAATTAATCATATATGTGTGCCTTTTTCTGAATTCTCTATTTTGTTCTGTTGGTCAATTTGTCTGTCTTTGTGCTAATTTTACGCCATATTGATCACTGTAACATAATTTTGAAAACAGATAGTGTAAGTCCTCCAACTTTATTTTTCTTTTCAAGTTATTTTTGTCTATTCTTGGTCCTTTGGACTACTATGTGAATTTTAGAAATTTTAGAAACTGTTTCTAAATGCTAAATTAAACGCTAAAATTCTGTTTGGCGTCGCATTGAATTTCTAGATCAGCTTGGAACTCTATGTGTATTATATTCCTTGATTTTACAGGAAGTGATTTTTGTTTCAGTTTCCAATTGTTCATTTACTACAGAGGAATACAATTTATTTTGTATATTGATCTTGTATCCTGCAACAGTGTAAAACTCATTTATTAATACATATTTGATTGGCAGAAGGGAAATAGCTCAATGGTAGAGAGCATGCTTAGGCATGCACGAGGTCCTGGGTTCAATCCCCAGTACTTCCATTAAAAAAAAAAATATCATTTGGTAGATGCCATAAGATCGTCTATATAGACAACCATATTGTTTATGAATAAAGACAGTTTGCTTCCTTTTTCAATTAAGATGCTTTTTTTTTTTAAAACTGCACTATAGAATCTCCCATACAAAAATGAAGTGGTAAGTTAAGAATAATGTTAGCTATATAGGTTTTTGTAGCTGCCTTTTGGGGTTGAGGGAACTCCCTTCTATTCCTAGTTTGCTGAGAGTTTTTATCAAAAAGAATGTTGAATATTGTCAAAATGCTTTTTCTGCATCTATTAAGATGATCGTATGGGTTTTTTTTATTAATTGGTTAATATGATGAATTGTAATCATTGATTATTGAATATTATTACCAGCCTTGCATTCCTGGGATAAACTCCACTTGGTCATGAAGCAATATCCTTCTTATATTTTGTTATATTTAATTTGCTAAAAAAATTGTTAAGAATTTTTACATTACATTCATGAGTGATAGTGATCTGTGATTTATTTTTCCTTCTACACTTGTTGCCTGGTTTTGGTATTAGAGTAATGGTGGCCCCATAGTATGAGTTGGGAAGTATTCCCTCCTGTTAGCTTTCTGGAAAAGCTTCTGCAGAATTGTTATTATATCTTCATAATATTAGGTAGAATTTTGCAATCAAACTATTTTTGTTGAAAGATTTTTAACTACAAAATCAATTTACTTAATAGATATACAGATTCAGGTTATCTTTTTTTCTTTAGTGAACTTGGATACTTTGGGTATTTTAAAGAATTCATTCATTTTATCTAAGTTGTGGAATGTATGGGCATAAACTTGTTCAAAATATTTCCTTATTCTTTTAATATCTGGAGAATCTGTAGTGATGTCACCTTTTTTTGTTCGCAATATTGATCATTTTGTCTGATTATCCAGATCAGTCTGCCTAGAGGTTTTTCCATCTTTTTGGTCTTCTGAAAGGACCAAGTTTTAGTTGTACTGACTTTTCCTATTGGTTTTCTTTTTTCTTTTTCACCGATTTCTACTCTAATCTGTATTATTTACTTTCTTTTCTTTAGTTTCAGTTTAATTGGCTTTTCTTTTTCTAGTTTCCTAAGGTAGAAGCCTGAAGTTATTGATTTGAAACAATGGAAGTTATATTTTTGTAAAAACTAAACTCTTTTATGAATTCTGTTCATCCATTAACACAAGTCACTTATGTTCTCTTGTGTTTTTCTTTTTCTTGCTCTTTCCTTTACATTCTCAGTGTACCCTCATGATTTGTGTAAATTCTCCTCTCCTGTTTTACTCCCTTTTCTACTTGAATCACTAACATCAAGATATTTCCTGTGTTTTGTTCACCCTTGTTTTCTCACAAACACGTCAACAGTGTACCTTGTTAACCCCTTTCTGCTTCTCATTATATATTCCTTTTTGCCATTTCCTTCCCTTTTGTTTCTGGCAGCTTTGCTAATCATCACCACCTCCCCATTTTAAATTTAGTCCTGTAGCATCCCTGATAGCTCGTTTCAGGTGATCAGAATTTCATGCACAATTCCTTTCTTTAGAGAAGAGGATTTTTTAATCCATAAAGCTTATCAAGTTACATAAATATGAGGTGTCACAGTCATTCTTGATAGCTTTGGCTATAATACTTTCAGAACGCTGTATATTGATTATGGAAGTGTGAAAAACAAGACACTGGTTGTGTGAATAGGCCAGGTGTGTAAAACTGTATTGAACTCAACACTGGACCGAAATATTTGATCAGCCCCAACTGCCTTTCATTATTTTAATGTGAAATATTTTTATCACTACAGATTTTTAATTCAACACATTCTCGCATGAGTAGTAGCACAGACATGTGACTGAATTCAGTAGATACTGAGGTTCGTCTATGTAAAAGCAACATATTATGCATTTCAGAGTAGACAAAGGTGAGCAAAACCTAACCTTGCTTTCAAGGAGCTTAATTCAGTCCAATAGAGAAGCAAAACATGTATACAAATCACAGAAAGCGCTGACACTGAGCACTAACTATGTTTGAGGCACTGGTTTAAGCTCTTATGTGTATTATCCTCTTCAGTCCACATGACAGTCCTGTGAGGTCGATAATGGTACTTAATCCTCATCTCATATGAGACAGTTGAGGCATAGAGAAGTTAAGCGCACACGTCAAGGTCACAGAGCTGGAAAGCCAGGGGAGATTGTTGAATAGAAAGAAGAGTGACGTGATCAGGACCTAACTTCAGGATAGATAGTCTAGTAGCAATGTTTAGAGTGGGCAGAAACACGAAGTTGGGGATAGGAACACAGTTCCTATTCCAGTCATCCATATTGAAATAATCTGTTAATTCCCAAATGATAATGGTTGCAGTAGAAATTAAAGGAGACTATGTAGACTTACAGAGATATGGGCAGTGTGGGACAAAGATAACTTTGAGGTTTTGGTATTGGGATGGAGAGAACAAGGGTGCTCTGAAGGAACTGAGAGTGGAAAATAACCTAGGTTAGTGGTTACTTCAGTTGCGATGACTAGAAATGTCCAGAGGCAACTGGGTTATGGGATAGGAGTTCAATGATGGAGCAGAGAGAGATTGATTTAGGAATCATCTGCAGTAGAAATAGTCAAAGTGGGTTTTCCCAGAGAGGGAGAGTAGAGAAATGCCTATTTTTATGAGCAGGGGGAGAAAGAAGACAACTGTGATATAATGGCATCATAATAAAGTTTAGCGAATTAATTAACAATAAGTATTACTCTTATGTGAATAAAATTATCTCTAAATTTCCTAACTTTTAACCTTCATTTCTCACATTTAAACATATTTTATAAAGTCATTTTAGTGTAGTTGCATTGAATCTGGTTATTTGGAATCTTGATAGTTAACATCAGTTTCCATTGTGAGTTTTATGGGTTTGGAAAGTTGTCCCAAAATGTAAGAACCTAGGGCTTTCAACAATCACACTTGAAAGAAACCTTGGGAGTTGCATTTGTCAAGCAGCTAGGAAAACCATTCATGCATACCCCACGCCCAGAGCTCCATAGGCAGCCCAAACATGAAGAACTGAAAGGTCATTCTTCCTCCCCCTGTATGATGGTTTGTTGACATTATTTTGACACACCAGTACAATGCTGAAAGGATCTGACCTTCCTGCAATACTGAGGGACTCAGGTCTGGGCAGGGTACCTGATGCTCACTGCATCACTGTCTTTGCCTTTCTCCTGTTCCAGAAATAAACATGAAATGCTGCCTTCCTTACAGAAATATTACAAATTTTTAAATAAAGATAAATGATTGCTTTTTAAATTTCTCTAGCTTTGTTTTTCCAGCTACCATCAAGCTGAAAACTTTACTTGGACCTATTAATGCTCTTAATTAAACTGAAATCATTCTTCAAAATGATAAACATGAAAGGAGATTGTTAATGCTTGAAAGAGAGAAACTAAACAAACGAGGAGGTCTCTGTGCTGTAATATATTTTACAGTCTTCCATCTTTGAGATAGAAACCAGTTGATTGGAGTTCCCATGTTTGAGGACTACCTCTAAAGTGCAGAATTAACATATGCATGGGTAAAACTTAGGTATCTTTTAAAGTAGTTGCATCAGAAGGGTACCCTGTTTTCAGAGGTTAAAGAGTTAGGTGGAGACCAGAGAGCTGTCAGGAGAATTTTCTGTCATGTATAAATATGTTCCATGTTAAATTATAGAGGGTGAAAAGCTGCTCTGACTAGTTACCCATGTTATTTCTTAATGCAATATCATGGTGATCTGGGGATGGAAGGAAAAAAGTACATGTAATAATATTCTCCAAGCATTTAGATTGCACTTTGCAAAATGTGAAAAGTTTCATATATTTGTCATAGTATTGGAAAAAGTGTATTCCAGTGCTTCAGTGATGTTGTTTCCAAATGTGATAACTGTCTGCTAAATTAAGAATACTTTTGTCCAAGATCAGTATTTTCGTGATATACGTAAAATTAAAACTGAAATTTTGAAGCACTTGCTTGACACTGTTCACCTATTTTGCATAATCTTTGACCTTTCCTGTGGCACCGTGAACATCGTACCTCTTTGTTGGAGTTGCTTCCCTTTCTGTTTCCTCCACGCTTTCAAAAGTTGTTACGTTGCTGGAAACCAATCCCCAGCACTAGAAAACACTTTCAGCTCCTGGCTGGTTTCCCACCAGCCTTCAGCTCCAGTCTCCTGCTATTCCTCATTCAGGTGGGACCTCTAACTTTGTGTGCTGTGAGAACTGACAGCCCTGGTCCTGCTCTGCCTGCCTGGGTCTGGTCCAAAGCGTGGCCATCCTGCAGACCTTACCTTTCAGGATTTTGTGTCATTTTCAATTGATACTTACATCTGACGTTGCACAGGTAGTTCTTGTAGAGTCTTCATCTGAGTACAAATAGTGGAAAACCTCTTTTCACTCAACTATTACATGGATTAATTTTACTTAACACTGATAAGTTTTCCTGCTGAAACTGAAGTGGTCAAATTCTTTTCTCTTTTCTAACCATTCTCCATGTAACACTGTAAACCCCACCCACCCAGCACACAGGTACATGCATGTACACAGTTCTCACAAATTGCTTGAGTACACAGCAAGTCTATTTGAAATGACAGGGAGAGGGTTAAGTCCTGACAGTCTCTTTACTGGATTTTCTAGACTTAATGGCTACACATTTCTTTCCTCTAAATTCAACCCTAGATACACAGGCATACATTAACCCAATTATTTCTAATAGTTCTAATATTATGCCATTTTATGTACATCTTTTCCTCAGAAAGTACACCGCAAAGTCCTGTTGTTTTGCTAAGTTTCTGGCCTTCTTTTATAAATTCTTAGTAAAATTTCTTTCCTTGTGGTGAGACCAAAAATATACATTCTATCAATTATTTAAAAAAGCAATAATTCATTATAGTTGATCATAAATGTCAGGAAGCAAAGACCCAGCTGAAGCATTTTGTCACTAATCATGCTGTTTTTCTTCTAATTAGTTAATTTACATTTTACAAATTAAGGGTAAAATTCAGACAGAAGATAACATCATAGCTTTAACTGACCTATATTTGTATCTGCCAAATTTAAGTTAATTAGAAATGTAGATGCTGTTTGTTTTATCTGTCAGAAAAGCTCATCTTTTTTCTTAAAAAAAAAAAAAAAGTAGACACACTTTTTTTCCCCTCAGCATTTATCATCTAAATAATAGTCTTGCCAAGATGGCAGCCTCATAATAAACTCTTTTCAGTGGAGTGATGGGTAATGAAGCTTGCTTGTGAAGGCAGCGAAAAATGTTGTCTGGCCAAATGCATGAATATGACGGCTAGAGAATCAGTGGACTTTCTCAGTCATCAATCTTTTTAGTAGCCTCTTATACATCTGAATATTTTGATAGATGATCTAATAATTGAGTTATCTATCTTTCTAACTATCAGAGTTGCATAAAAATTATTCTCACATGCTACTGAATATTAAATATATTAGGCATCCAGTAAATTTTTCATAAAAGGGCCAAAAGGTGAAAGATTTTTGTTACTCTATAAATACCTCTTAACATATTGAATGTTAAGCCCTCTTAATTCCCTCTCTGAGAAGCAGATACATAAAAGAGGAGGACACACCCATTTGTAACTAGGACCTGTAGTAGTTACTCTAGCTAATGAAAAGTAAACCCTGGTAATGTACAGATGCCACTCAGTAGTGTGAAGTGGAATGCCCTTGCTGGTCTAACACTAGTGGCACATTTAAAGTAACACAGATTTTCCATACGGGAAGCACAAGTGATGTGGGTGCAGAGAGAGACTATGTGATTTTGATGTACCCATCATTTGGGGAGGAAGACCTTCCTGCCAAGAAGGGAAGCCTGCATATCAGCTGCCTGCCTAGCATCTCACCCAGTGACATACCGCTACCCAAGTATTCTGTTAATGCCTAAGTAGTTCTCTGCCCCCATCTGGCTTTATATTGTGTTTTGTTTTGTTTTGTCATACACCACTCTGACTATTAAAAGCTTATCAACAACAAGTGTGCTTCACTGAGACTGAAAAGCAGCAAGGAAAATTGGCAGGAAACAGATCACTTACAAAGTAGGCTTTCTTCACCCCCTACCCTCCACACTTCTTCAAGGTGACCTTGCAGTGACGACTTCCCAGTAACCAACAGTAAAACAGTTCTGCCCTGGAAGAGCAGGCATTTGTTTGCAGATCTGAAGGGTTACCAATCCTGTGCATCTTGAAAGGCACTCAAATGAGCAGGGCCTTGTAAATTGGATTTCTATTAGCCAGACCTGATGATAGCTCTTCATCAGTAGGATGGAAGGAAGTGCTATCAATAGCTCCAGCTCTGAATATCTTTGTTTTTTTTAATGCCACACTTATTTTTGGTCTCTCTCATCCAAAATGGTGGTGAATGCTAACATCACCAGAATTAACTCTGTTTAAGGTTTTAAATAAATCTTAAAATATAGACAACCGCTATTTTTAAATGCTTTTCATCTTGACAGAGCGGTCAGAAACAAATACGGTAAAAAAGTCTTGAACCTTGCTCTCCTTACAATTCCTCACATTGATTTTGGTTCACAGTGATGCTATTTATGCAAGTTTGGGGCGATAGACTTTCTTTCTTTTCATTTTCTGCAATGAAAATAATAATTGAGAAGGATAATACTGATTGTAGAAATCCCTCAATAGGTGATACCGAGGAACTATTACTTTCCAGTAGTTTGATCTTTTCCTGGTTTTAAGAATTTTGCTTGTATAATTTGAGGTTGGAAGAAAGCTGATACTTATTTTATTTTAAGAGCTATAGCTGGGAATTTTAAACTCTTAGATACGTATTTAAAATTGTACATTTAAGACAATTTGAAATGACTATACTGGGGAAGTTTTAGGGCAAGGAATAGTCTTTTCTTAATCAAAGTAGCAAACATCTGTGTTCTTTCTTGTCTGTCTTTTGATTAGCATGGCCTCATCCATCACTGGTCTTTAATATGAGCACCGAGAAGTCATGTCCTTTTGTTTTAAATGATAAATATGCCTTTGTCGTGAATACTCATAGGCAACCCAGGATTTACATCTGAATTGTCAAAGTGTAACTGCCCAGCTCCTGTGATGAGTGACATTATTAGTGAAATAAAGAAGTTTTTAATTTGTCATGGATAGGCCCTCGATGGTGACATTATGAGACCATGTGGGTTGTGATGCTAGAAAAAGTTGTCCTTCCCCCACTATTTTTCTAAGATTTGTCATTTATCAACAAGAGGCAACCTGCCGCAGGAGCTCTCTGAGCATTCTTGCTTTAGGGCCATTAGTCCATCTCTTTAGGTTTTACTATTTAAGCTTGATAGCTGGTAGTTCTTATCAAAACTACTACTGTGTGAAGTAGCCAGCTTCTGATGGTCAATCAGTATTACAATTTGTTCTATCTCGCTGTTATTGCCAATAAATAAAGCTGTTATAGCTTTATTTCAAGGCCAGTGTCAATTATGTTTTCCAAATAAGTTTCTTTGATATCTTTGTCCAAACTCGTATCTACTCAAATATATTTATACATGTGCTAGTTATAGAAATACATTGACAGACACGTAGTGTCTACCTGCATCGTGCTGTGTTACTCATTAGAGCCTTCGGACTGTCAAGTTCAACTGTTGTATCCAACTCTTCTAAGAAATTAGGACCGTTAAAATAAAAATATTGTGAAGTTGATCTCCTCTCATATGTAGTGTAAAAGAAGATTTCAGCTTACATATATTTGCCTTATGTATTTCCATATTATTAATAGACAAATGTTTTAATTATTTTAAAGTTTCCTCTTGTGATAAATGTTCAGAATGTTTCATTTTGGTAATAAGTAGTTCATTCTAATTTATGTATAAAAGACATGTGCTATGAAGATTTGGTATATTAGCAGTAACTTCAACAGAAATTACATTACCTTTTATAAGCTTTGACTTTATAATTTCAACACAACTATTTTAAAAACAGGTCCTTCTAAACTACTTTAAGAGAAGTTTTCTTTTTCAACTGAATTGACTGGTTAGATTATCCACAACAATCTTTAACTTAGAATGTTGGCATTACAAGAAAGTCAAACTATATGTTTTAGTTTGATTCAATATATCTCTATAAAATTCACTTTAAAACAGTTCCATCATTATAATAGCCCCACTTAAGTTATGTTTTATTTGGGATTATACTCCTCACCCCAAGAATGCATTAATCTTAGGTTTTCTTGTGTTTTGATTGTGTTGAAACTGAAGTTTAGCCACTTCTTTTTATATTTCTTGATTGCCAGAAAAAATAATTTTAGGGCAAAAAAAATATATACTTGATTAGAAATGAACTATTATTATACAGGGATTTTCTTTTTTCCCTTTTTTTTTTTTTCATTTCTCAGTATTTCCTAGATCACCTGTTTCATGGAAAATGAAGTCTTATTCATGTTTGTTTCCCAACAGAAAACAGTCCTTAGCAACTCCAAAGCCCAGCCCCTTACATTAACTGAGACTTTTGTCCTGTAATGTGAGTGTCTGAGTTTTGAGACCCTAAGGCTTTCACCCAACTTGAAGACGATGATGCCAGTGAGCTTCTGTCCAGAGTTAATCAGCTGCAGAATTTGTAAACTGCACATGTGTCAAAGTTGAAAATGTTAGCGCTCTAATAGAAGCTTGAAAAGGTTAGATCTGATAAAAGCCGTCAGCAGTTAAAGAAAGTGATTTATGGGAATGTAATGACACAAAATGCCTCATTTATCACTCATATATAGATAGGTTAAGGTTCCCGTGTCATACTTTTAAAAACTTGACCACTTCGAATTGTCAAAATAGGTACTTAATTGCCCTTCATCCTTTTCATTTTGAATTTATTTCATTTGACTTTGGTAATTTTATCTATGATCACGTTACTGTCGTTGACTTCATATGGTTCCATTTAAAGTCATTCATATTTTGGATTTTCAAAAACTGTACATCACTGATCTTTTTGAAGTTTTATTAGCTAAAGCTGTTGCAAGGAAAGACTAAGCCAACCTTATATATGTTAATTTACAGTTTTGTTTAAGGGGAATACCATGGAGATACTGTTAAAGTTTCATTTTGTCTCTTCTAACATGTGTAAATTTCATCAGCATTTTATAATCCTCCAAATTTTCTATACCACTCTCCTTAAACAGTGCAACATGAGGTTTTAAAAGACAGAGCCATCAATTCATTTACCATCCTAGTAACTCAACTTAGTATTTAAGCCCCACACATATTAAATTTAATGAAAACCTGCCTGTCTGGTTAAATGATCCTTAAAAAAAAAAAAAGGATAAAAATGAAAGTTAAGAGACATGCCAGCTTATATTTCTTTTCCAGATTAATTAAAATACAATTCTCATTTATTTCTCTATACATTCTAAGAAAAGTATTTATAAGCTTGGAATTGCTAAATATTTATTTGCTTATTTGATATTATTTAATTTATGCATGAGTATCTTAACACTGTTAAATAAAAACTATTTTATAAACTGCCAATATATCAAAGTAATGCTGTAAAACAGATTTTATGATTGATTATTATAGTTTTAAATTCTTTGCTACAAAGGGTAGAATTAAGGGCTTCCTAGAAATTATTTAGATCATTAAATATGGCAGAAGTGTCTTCAGGTTCCCCCCTTTGCCACTCTAGAGCTAAAAAATAAATTGGAAAACTTTGACATTCTCAGCTTGTCAGCCAAGTATTGCACTTTCTTCAACAGGGACTTCCCAGGTTCAGTTTCAAGTCAGAGCAATTTCTTCAACAAGACAAAGGGATGACAATAAATAGGGAAAGGAAGGAACTGTCCTAGGAAGACAAAAAGACATCATAACCAACTAACCAAATGTAGTTGACCTTATTGCACCTCGATTCCATCAGATGGCCAGATAAAATACATTTTTGAGACAGTCATTGAAAGTTAAAGATGGGGGAGGTGGTATAGCTCAGTGGTGGAGCACATGCTTAGCATGCACGAATTCCTGGGTTCAAGCCCCCAGTACCTCCATTTAAAAAAAAATTTTTTTAAGTTGAATATGAATTGGTGTGAATTCATATCACCAGGAAATTGCTGTTAATTTTGCTAGGCATGACAGAGCCGTTGTGGTTATGTAAGAAAATGTCCCTTTTTATTAGAGATACATACGAGAAAATGTAGGTTTAGAGTGACTTGGGGGTCTAGGATTTCTCGTAAAATATGTCAGCAAAATAAATACATAAGTTGAGAGAGAGAAATTTAAAAGGGGGATATAGATGTTGCAAGATGGATATTTAGTTGGGGGGGTACTTTACTTTTCATACATTTAAAAATTTTTGCAATAAAAACCTCAAAAGTCAAGGAGATTTTCACATCAGTCTTGTCCAAAAGTGTTGTTTTTCAATATAAAATTATAATACCTTGTATTTTCTAATATTTTCTTGCTGCCAATCTTAGTTTTAAAACATAAGATATAGTCTAACTTTTTTAAATCTCCAAAATGTATCCCTCTCAAAATCATCTAATTGGCTAACATCAAATCCAATTACAATATTTTAACCTGGTAGCAAATCTGGTATCTTCTATCATGGAAAAGGGCTACGAAATTCACCACACTTATTCAAAACACGACAGCAGCCTATTAGCATACTTCTTTGTGCTCTGAAAAGTATCTAGCTCCTAAATGGCACTGGGAATCATTTTTTTTGTTTGTTTAGATGTGTCATTTCATTCCTATATTCCTAAAATTTAAAACAGATTTTAAAACATTGTAAGTCTTATATTTTAAGCTTTGTTTTTTATTGTTGTTTACAAAAGCATTTCCTTGAGTTGCAAATAAACTTCCCCAACTTAAGAAATATTAAACAAAATGTATTTCTTTGTTCAGAAACAAAAGGTGTACATTTAAGTTAAAATCTTAATTTTTCTGTGACTTTGAAAACGTATCTGTATTTACTTGCATACATATCCCCATGTATGCTCTATATTCGTCCTTAAGCAACAACAAAAACTGTGACGATCTCAAACTCTAAAAATATACATTGATTTGAAGAAAATGTATTTTTCACATGGATTTATTATTTACCCTATTTGTATTAAAGGATAGTTACCCAAATGTATTTGTCTGTTTTTGTAGATCATTTACATACATTCAGGCAACACAAGAAGACCATTTCAATTTAACCTTCTAGAGATTAATCATTTTATCTGAAGGAGTTTTGTTGTTATTTTGTCAAATTGATGATTAGGAAAAATTCTTATCATGGGTGTTTATATAATCATAGGAGTCAAAATTGTCTCAATCTATGAATCTTACTAGTTTGCTCTTGTAACAACTATGAGGAAATACATTAAAATGCCTTAATTGTAGGGCAAGAAAAAGAGAAAGCACAGTCTTTTAACATATGATCTTTCAATTGTTCACCAAAGGATAAAGAAAGCATTCAAGCGTGGTTTCGAGGACTGTCAGCAATAAGAAAATGCAAGGTACTTTGTAGAGCTTTAAAGACCTTTCTGGGAAATAGATTTAATTAAAAAGTAAAATAGACTTTTCATTTTAAAGAAATCTTTAAAATGTTATAAAATTTCATAATGTTAATATATTAATAAGGGCATTATCTTCTTGTCCCAGATGAGAAAAAGTCATCCATGAAGCTATTATATTGGATTCACACAAAGGTGGATCTTATAAATATTTTTATTTTTATTTAACTCTTTGATTTAAGTGAGAGAATTATATATGTAATAATTTTAAAAGGCCTTCTTGGTCTGAGTCATACGTGCTGATTCAATTTCACCTGTAAACCAGGACCATCTAGTAGTCTTTCTGCTACTAACAGAAGTCCTTTTACCTACATGAAAGTTCAAAGTGATCAGAAAAATTAACTTAATTAACATGTTCATATATAACTGCCCCTTATCAGTGCCACACTAATCCTAGTAAAGTATAAGAATTTCAGAGGCACTCTAACTTTCATATTGAAAAAAAAAACAGACCTCATTTCTTTTCCATTGAGTTCAGTCAGAAAGCCTAATTAACAATGTGTCTCCAAGTTGCATGAAACTAGAGAAGGTTAACCTGACGATGTGATAAGTAGCTGTTTATAAATAACCCCAGCCTGTTCTTTCAGGGCTTAGCTTCAGCCTGCTCTGCCTCTGTCAGAGTTTTGGGAGCAGGTCTGCTCCTACCAAGCACCCACACATCCGTATTTCCCGGCTCTTTCTGAGCACCCAGTGTCCTCACGTTAAAATTGTCTTCGTTTCAGGAAACCTCATTCAAAGACAAATCAATTTCAGAAGAGTGATATTTTTGAGTAATTACTCTTTACATCTAGAAACTGTTTCCAGACCAGTGTTGCTATTTTTCCAACTGGTCAATGACCAATGTATTCACTGTTCAACATTTTAAAAAAATAATAATTTGGCAGCATATTAAAATCTCCAGCGCCTAGACTTCTATTTAAAATGATGCTGTGAAACAACAGATGCATAATACAAGGACTGGTCTCCAGTTTAGCTCACACCGAGATGTAGCCACTAAAAATGTCTGCTCTATGCTCCCATTAACTTGAGCTTCTCAGTTTAAATTATTGTTCTACAGAAGACACCACAGACTACTTTGTCCTTAAAGAGTCATGCAGTAGATTGAGTAATACTTGAAGATTTGTTACATTTTGACTGTAGGAAAAATAATGCCTCTGCGTGATAATGAGTGTATGATTTGCATGTGCATTGTATAATTCACAATATACATATGCATTCATCATGTTATTCTTTGCAATATGATGAATTATGTCAGTTTATTGCATATGTCTGCATGTACCTCATCTCTTAATTAAAGCATTAATCACTGAAATTACCAAAGATATGTAGTTTTACTGTACTTTTAAAATTTAACGTTGATCTTTGCATAGTAATACACATATTATTTCTAATTGGTAGGCTACACTAAGACATTTTAAGTAAGGATTTCCATGTTATGATTCTATCATATCAATTATTTTAAATATGCTTATCTTAATATATACTTTCAACATACTTTTTAACCACTTTAAATCATTTTTATATGAGATTAATTTCCTAAATCACTAAAATTACCAGACATACATATGTGCCTATACATATGCATATTATATGATGAATATTAAAATTTAAAAGAATATACATAGTCTTTCTGTACTTTTAAATTTTGAAGTTGATCTTTGCCTAGTTGTATGTGTTATTTCTAATTGGTAAGCTATGATGAGACATGTTAAGTGAACATTTCATGTTTTGCTCCTAGCAAATCATTTTTAAATATGTTATCTTAGTGTATGTTTGCCACACCTTTCAACAATTGTGTTGTGTGATCTTTTTCTTTGAGATTAATTATATTTGATGTGAATTTCCAGGCACCTAATATTAGCTCATTTATAAGTAATGAACATTTGCTGTTCACATGGTTCAATCCTCTAGAAATCCATACCTTCAGAACAGAATTAAAAAATTGTGAGGCTTTGAGGAAAAATTTGGGTTAAAAAAGGTACCACTTGGTCACAGAATTTAGTTGTTAAAAAAGAGGTACACGTTGCAGTATCCCTGCTTCATTAGTCCGTTTAATGCTTCTGGGAGGAAAAAAAATATACTCATTTGGCCCTAAACTGTTCCTGTAACATTCACCACTGTCTGTCTTCTCAGCCCCAGACCTTGCTTTGTGCTCCTCTGAGAAGACAGAGGACTTCCTCACATGACTTTGTAAAGCCACCCGCCTTTCTCTCTCAGTTTTTGCTTATTCTCTCCCGTTGTGTTCCATGAAGATGGTTCCTTTTACGTTTCTTCCTTTCCTCAGTTTTCCCTCTTCCCAGAGTTTCGAGGTTTGCCCCTGCTTCTAAAGTCACCCTTGGCTTATGCCCTAGAGCCACTCACACATCTCTGTCTGCCCTCTGTCTCCCAGCATCTGGAGATTCATTCACACCAGCGGCCTCTAGTTCTGCACTCCCTCAGTGCTGAGGAACTGGGCACGTATTGTGAATGCGGCTCTGATGTAGTGTTGGTTATGCCCCTGCGTCCTCCTCCCCTCCCTAAACATTCTGTCCTTCCTGACTGAGAGGCTGAGGAGCCTTAAGCCAGCTCACCTGGATGTGCCACTGACCTGGTGCCTGGGATGCTGAGCTGTTTCAGAACCAGGAAGGCACTAGCCTCCCACACGTCCTGCCCTCCTTGTTTTGTCTGTTTTCTGATTGTTTGGTTTTGGGTTTTTTCCTGCACAATGCCACTAGATCTTTCTTCCAAAAGCATGACTCTGAGATGACACACTCCATGTGTTGTTTTATCTCCATCCTACTCTTCTCTTTTCTGTGACCTGGGAGTCTCCCTATAAGGTCCACTTCAGCAGACTCCTCTGCCCTCTGGCTTCCTGTTGGGTTCAGTCAGTAGTGTGCACTGGCAGGAGATTCAAGGGTGCAAAGGAATCACCAAAAAAGATATTTGCTTCCCCAGCCGCTTCCCTTTCAGGTCCCCAAGATTGACTGCATGTGACGACCAAGTCAGTCTTGTCATGTGATCTTCATTCAGCTCCTCTCTCAGCCCTGGGTGTCCACTCCTTTCTTTCTGCCATTCAAGCCTAGGGGTGTTAACGGCTCTCTGCTGTTGATAGCCTGGTAGCCCTGCACATCCGAACCTCTTTAGAATCTTCAGCGTCGTCCATTACCTGTGGAGGGAAGTCACACTCCACAGTCTGACCTGCTGCCTCTCCAGCCTTATTCCGAGATGTTACTCCAGGTGCCACCCTAGTTCCAGCTAAACAGACATACCTCAAACTGCCCTTTTGCATGTCTTGTTCCTGCATGTTCCAATGCATTCTCTGTTCTTGCCCGTCATATCTGACCTGCCCCTTCTTCTAAATTATTCAAATGAAGTGGTTTATCTAGACTCCAGACTGAAACCAAACAAGTATTGCATTTGAAGCTAAAGATATGTTAAGAGTGCTTGGAAAATTTTCCTCTCCCCGGAACTTCAGACCCTTACATCCAACTGCCTATTCAACATCTCTACTTGAGTACGTGTTAGATGTCTTAAACTCAACATGCCAAGTCTGATTTCCAGATGTGTCAAAGTTTTCCCCATCCCAGTTAACGAAAAGTCCACCCTTCCATTTGCCTCGGTGAAATACCTTGGGATCATTCTTGTTTCTTTCACAGTTTAAATCTGATTTTTTTGGAAATCCTATTGATTCTACCTCCAAAAATATATCCCGAATACAGCCATTTTTCACCATCTGCACTGCTCCCACTTGGCTCAAGTCACTATCCTCTCCTCCCTGGATTGTTAAAATAACTCCTTAAACAAAACAAAACTTTTTTTTGTTGTTTTGGTGTTGGGGGGTAGGTAATTAGGTTTGTTCGTTTGTTTAGTGGAAGTATTAGGGATTGAACCCAGGACCTCATGCATGCAAGGCACACACTCTACCACTGAGCTGTACCCTCCCTGCTTTGAAATAACTTCTTAACTGGTATCCCTGCTTCCATCCCCACCCTCCTAAAGTCTTTTCTCAACATAGCATCCAGATCATCAAATGTAAGTCAGATCATGAATATCTTCCAGTGGTTCCCTCATTGACCCAGAATAAGAACCAAATTCCTTACATTGGCCTTTGCAACCATGCACAGTTCCTTCTGGTCATAGCTATGGCCTCATCTCCCACCAACTTCCTCCTCACTCACGCTGCAGCAGCCACTCTGCCCTCTTTACTCTTCCTCAAACTTAACAAGGTACATTTTTGCCTCAGGCCCTTTGCACCAAGTGTTCCCTTTGCATGAAACATTTTCCCTAGATGTATACATGGTTCAGTGTCAGGAGTCAGATACAATATCATCTCAGACCTAGTCTGACCCACCCCAACAGCCTCCATCTTCCTCCCTTCCTTTGTGTTTCTCCATAGTCTTTTACACCTTCTGACACAATCTCTACTGTCCATTGTTTTATTTGGTCCACTAGAATTAAAGTTCCACAAGGGCAGGGTTTGGGGTCTGTTTTGTTTACCACTGTAGCCCAAAGACTAGAACTGAGCCTGGCATATAACAAGCTCTTAATATGTATTTGTTGAATAAGTAAATAGGTTTATTTTGAATGAGCATAATATATTTTTAAAATGTAAATATCATGTATCAGTGTTAATGGTACACATTGTTTATATTATTTGCATTTGATGTTCCCAAACTTTCTGACACTTGGAAGAAGTGTTTCTAATCTAATATATTTGCAGTAGAAATAAGCAATCAGCAGGCTTTCAGTTTTGCAGTTTGAATGAAACAGGCTGTCCCCTCTCTCAGTTGCTCTTGTTTTATTAGGAAACCCACTGCAGTTTCTGAGAGAAATAATACCAACTTTTTTAAAAAAGAACTATTGTTATATGCTCTTAGGAGGTTTGGAAACAATATGACAATTAATTTATCAAACCCTTACAAGAAATGCACACCATGACACACATTTTAACTCTTACTGCCGATTATCAAGCTTCAAAATTAATTATGCAAAGGTTCCAAATGTTAGCAAATTTGAAGTAAAGCAGAAGATGGCATCTTGGAGCCAAGTGGAAATAAGTATGCATTCTCCTATTTCCATTTTGATTACTGAGAACTATATAAAACTATTTTAATTGAATTTAGAAGATCCATAGTGTTGACCATCTCTGCACATATTACAGCCAACAGAAATGAAGCAATTAATATTTCAAATGAAACATCATGCAAAGTCTTTCTTTTTTATCCTCTTTGAATATTCATCTAAAATGCTGTATCTACTACAGAAATTCACATTGCTTAGCAAAAATAATTTTATTTTATATCGGAAAAGGTCTTGCTTGGATCAGAATTTCACTTTCACTGAGTGCTGTTCGCTAAAAATGCTTCTCAAGACAAAAGTTGGGTGAGCAAATGATTTTGGAAGATGTTGCCTATTACGTTGAAATTTCCAAGGCTCACTGAAATTTCAAATTGAAAAGTTCTTCATCGAGGAAGCATGTTTGTCATTGTTTAGCCCTGCATTTCTTAAACTTACTTGACCAAGGATCACTTTTTGCACCTAATATTTGTATTCCCTTTGGAATAGCCTCTTGGGAACTCTTGTGTGGACTGCTGACAGACAGGAGGTGATAGTCGTATCAATGGCGGGGTGTTGGGTGGGGGAAGAAAGAGCAAGCTAGCACTTCTGAGCCGTCTGCAAGGAGATAAATGAAGCCTCCACCTGGGCATCCTAACCAGCCAACCTTCCCATCACTGAAAAGCCCAGAGAGCATCCCCTTAGGCCAGAGACAGCAGAGCGCCTCACAGGGGCCAGGCCAACAACTGCAAGGGGCGGCGGCTGTGGGGAAACTGAGAGCAGCCACCACTCTGTCCCAGCCCACTGTGGCCATGCGGACAGAATGGGCCCAGGATGGCCAGGCCTTCCGGCTCTTGAAACAGTGTCGAAATTCCAGATTTTCATGTGTAGTCTCCTACGTTTTAAATGGTGTTGACTAATTCCAGATAAAAACGAAACCAAAAACACTGGAGGCCAAATAATATATACCCCAGGGCCACCCCAGCGTGCGACCTCGGCCTTAAGAGGAGTTGGTGCAGCAGCGTGAAAGGCGAGGCTGGTTGGGAGGCCTTGAATGCACTCCTCTGGCTGCAGGCATGGACCCTTGTGGAAACAAAATCACTTTTCTCTCAGTATTTCTGAGACCAGGCTATTTCCAACTAGGTGTAAATCTCTTAAGTCTGAAAAACCCTAAAGACCAATTTACTTCATTGCCCTCCTCAAATAATTATAATGATAATTTAATATTTGTCAAGCATGTTTTCACTTTACGAAGTACCAGCTTTGAAAATGAAATGGTGCTCTCTAGGCATATTGGTCTGCCAGGGCTGCCATAACAAAATGCCACTGACTGGGTGGCTTAAACAACAGAGGTGTATTTTCTCACAGTTGTGGAGGCTGGAAGTCCAAGACCACGGTGTCAGCAGGGTTGATTCCATCTGACTGAGGGCTGAGAGGGGAGGGTTTGTTCCAGGCCCCTCTCGTGGGCGAGGAGACAGCTGTGCTCTCCCTGTCCTCCGTCTTCTTCCTTCTACTGTGTGTCTCTGAGTCCAGACTTCCTGATCTTCTGAGAACACCAGTCATACTAACCTAATCACCTCTGTAAAGATTCTGTCTCCACGTAGGGTCACGTTCTTAGGCACTGGGGGCTCAGGACTTCAACGTCATATGTTTTGTTTTTGTGAATACCTAAAAATTAGGTACAAAGTTTTAACCATAAAATTTTATACATAAGCCAGGAAAAGTTCTTTTATGAATTGAGAGGGAAAGCGTGGATAAAGCCAAGTGTCCAAAGTTTTTTATAACTTATCCAGGTACTTAGAGAAAATAGCAAGTATGTGTGAGCTACTAGGAAAGGAATGGTTGGAACTATAGATCCGTTTACTTGGACGGCTGTCAAGCATCTGACTAGATACACAAGTTGGAACTTGTTCTATTAAAAAGAAAACATAGTATGAACTGAATAATATTCAAAATGAGATGAGAAAGCTCAGTACTGTTAACATTACGCTGTGCTCTAATGTATAAATGTTACCAGGATCTCTAAGTTTATGCAAAACAATTTTTTTATGTTTTGTTTTTTATTATTTTCTCTTGTTTTAGTGGTTCTTAATATACAGGAAAACAGAAAATCAGTACATTTTTAGATTTTAGTGGCCAATAAGGAAAGAAGGTAAAAATAAAACTGAAGCTTGAATTCAACATTGATTATATAAACTTTTTCAGATCAGCTTTATTTTCGGCACTGCTCGCTCACAGTTTTCTTCATACCTTCATCGATTTCTGAGACCCCAGTGTGCTTGATTGAGACCTTCTTCTGCAGCCTTCCTAGTGTTTCTTTACTATGTAAGATAAGTATTCCCAAATGCAGGCTCATTTTCTTTGAAAACTGCAGCCAGTTGCTGAAATTCACTTATTCACGAATGCATTCATGTATTCATGTAGCACATGCTGTGTGCTAGGTAAGCATGGGTGTAACGTCAGGGAGCTTCCAGTCTGGTACAACGTCAGTAGGACTGTAGTGTTTTACAGCAGAGATACTGGCCTAGGGTCCCCAGGATAGAACAGGCACTCAAGCCGGGATGAATGGGAAAGGCCCATGAGTTGGATCATAAGAAAAGCACAGAAATTTTCTAGGTAACTGATTAAAACGCAGACCGAGTTGTATGAAAACACAGGGTGTATTGAGGGAATTGAAAATACTTGCGTATTTCTGAAGTATAAATTGTGTGTCATGAAGTAGAGGAGTTGATACAGGAGAAATAGGAGCCAAGTCATGATGGGAATTTGGAGAAGTCATGTGGGCCTTGGGGAGCCTTGAAATATTTTCATCAGGAAAATAGCAACTTTAAAAAAGATCACCGGGGGAGTGATGTTGGGGGGTAGGCTGGAAAAAAAACACTGACAGTTAGGGTACTGCTGCAAGTTCATTTAAGAAATAAGCGGCAGTAGTGATGTGTTTAAGAAGAGGGTAGACCCTAGAACCAGGATACCACCTTGCAGCCTGGCTCTGCCACTTACTAGCTGTGAAACCATGAGCCAGTCCCTCAACTTCTTGGAGCCTCAGTTTCCTCATCTCAAGACATGGGGATAATAATAGAACCCACTTTATAAGGATGCTGTGAGAATTAAGTGAGTTCATATGTGTGACGTATTTAGAACCAAGCCTAGTAGGTAGTAATCACTCACTGTATGTTAGCAATTATTGTTATTAATAATTGTTAAACAACAATGGCTGGGACTGAGGTGGGGCTCTATGATTAGTTTGAAGCAAATTAAAACAGAAGGATTCAGGAACTATCTTAGGTTACAGAGGAGGATGCTCAGCCCATTCATAACCTGCAACCTGGACTAAACACTTAAAGATATGTGTTCTGCAAAGTTCCTTCTTGGTATCAGTCCCAACTGTACAGCTTTAATGTGTTGATCTGATCAGATGCGACCACCAGGATGTCCCTGACCTCTCTGCCTCTCCATCAGTACATGTTGTGTCAGGATCCCCGTCACCTCCGATGCCTGAGGCCTAGTTAGGAGGTGAGCATTCGCACCCTCAGTCTCCCCAGGCTTAAGAGAAACCATGAGGCAGTATGTAAACCCATGGCCTTAAATATTTTATTTTTCATTTGAAGGAAATCTTTCCCATTTTCTTTTTTTCTTTTCATTTCTTTCTTTTTTTTTTTTTTTTTTAAGTCTGCAGATTTTGGTGTTCTCTCTATTTCCCTGAATTTACTGGGCCTTCATGAAATCCATCACCAGATGATCAACAGTAGGAATGCTGGAAACTTTTTTTCTTCCCTATCCTTCTATTTAATTGGCAAAATCATCATCTTTGTCACTCTAATCTGATATTTGTAAAAAGGAATTCTGTAGTGAGGGAGCTAACCAAAAAGGCCCACTTTCTCTGCAGGCTTTTTAGAGCAACACCTGCTTCGGTGGAGACAGCAGCTGGCTGCTGAGTACATCTCCCAGACTCTGGCCAAACCTACGGGTCTGGGTTATTCTGCTCTCTTCCTGGGGGACCAGGTGTCAGCCACCATGCTGCTGGTTCTGAGTCTCCCTAACTGCATCCTGGAGTCTAGGTCTCCCTCAAGTGCCCCCAGCTGATCTGGTTAAGTAAGAAAACCCCTCCTTCCTTACGCTGTCAAATGTGCCGAATTAATACAGAGCTCCTCCAGGGAATGGGTGATAGCCTCACCCATTCAACAGACGCGCACTGAGCACCTGCTGTGTTCCCCATTCTGGGTACCAGGATCTCAGCAATGAACCAGGCACATGAGGGCCTCGTCCTTAGGGAGCCCATGTTATGATGGGAAAGGCAGAAAATAAGTAAACAAATAAATGCTTTCTTTTCAAATCATGGTCAAATGATCAGGGAAGTCTTTCTCACCAACTATGGTAAAATACATCTCAGTGAATGTTTGAGTTGAATTGCATCCCTCTGCACTTCAGACTCAGACTGTACCTTTGAAAATGACTTTCAAGGGTACTGCTGTGCTGTGCATAGCTCTGTTTAGCCCAGGTGAGATTGGAGGCATTGACTGTTTCGGCTGTGGGATATCTCTGTGGTGTGAAGCTTTTCTGGCATGTGGCCACTGGCGTGCAAGCTGCCGCCTCAAATCAACGGAGCACCTATAGTACCATGAACCAGTGCCTTTGTCTATGTCCATAAGCCAGTAAGCAGAAAGGCTGGATAAGTGGTTGTGTTCTTATAGTCTGCACTTCAGAGTATGTGTATGATCAGATTATGACAAATGGGCCTTAATGACAACACAGTCAGCACACACATACAGTTTAAACAGCAGAGGGTTCTTATGCATTGTAATACAACTAAAAGGGAACACATTGGTACTTTCCCCAGCACTTGTAAAAGCAGTGATTCACTTTTACCACTGAAACATTTACAGTAAGTTAAATACTTCATTTGTGACCAGCACAGGGCTAGGGCCCTATTAAAAAAAATTAAGTAAATTTGTCATTGTTTTCCATGAAGCACGCACTCTGTGTTAAGTACTGAACGTGTAAAAACAGATGCTGGCCCGAATCAACTTGTTGTATCTCCTTTGAAATTTATCTAACAATCAGTTTGACTTTGGTATGTATTACAGTCTGAATAATCCAATTCTGACCTCATTGTTATGTCAAACAACCATTAACTTTCTAAAAACACGCATGGTCCACTGGAGAGAACGCTAAACCTCAGCACGTCTGGGGAACTTTCAGAACAACTGTTACCCAGTTTGCTTTCTCATTTACATTATTGTTCTGTTATTGATACAAATTATATGTATCTATCAGGAATGTTTATAAGTGTCCTATTGTCACATTTGTTAGGCAACATATGTTAATTATAGAACTGATTTGTATCAGTTAAATTTATTTATTTAAAATAGTACTAGTTATTTTTAAAAATTTCAAATCACGGGACACAGAAGTGTATAAAAACATCGTGTTCATAATTGTACCATAGTTAGGCATTTGAGTTCTTAAATGGATCTTTGAAGTTAATTTTTAATGTACCTCTTAAGCCTTTGGAATAGATGAATCGCTGGTATTCTCATGCTCACTACTATCTTAAGCACTGAAGGTTGTGCTGTGTGTGTAAATGTGTGTGTCACTGGCTTCCTAAATAAAACCCACCATTTTTAGGAAAATTCCATTTCCAAAACAGAGATTTAGAAACGTTACACTTGCATTGAGTAATAATTTTTTCTCTAAAATAGTTAAGCTCATTTTGTTTTGTCTACCATCCCCCACCTATCCCAAAGCACTCCATTGGACAGAGAGGACAAGAGATTATGGTCTCCACATATTAAAAATGTGCTTAAAGATCAAAATCATGTGTTTTGAAGTACACCTAAATATTTGGGAATTAAAATAAGAAGCATAGAGGGGAGGGTATAGCTCAAGTGGTTGAGCACTTGCCCAGCATGCATGAGGTCCTGGGTTCAATCTCCAGTACCTCCTCTGAAAACAAACAAATAAATAAATAGATCTAATTCCACCCCCACCCCTGCCAAAAAAAAAAAAAAAAAAAGCAGCAGCATAGATTTGCCTCATAGGCAAGTTCCTTCTAGACATATCTTTAAGTAGATCCTTAGCCTTTCACTCATTTTATTCCATCACTCAGATAATTATTGAGCAGAATTTACTAGAGGCCAGCCATAAACCAGGTACTCTTCTATGCCTGTGGATACAGAGATTCCCCAAAATACAATTTCTGCTTTCAATGAGCTGAGTCTAATAGGGGAGGCAGACCAGTAAACCAACAGCCATGGCAAATAAAACAACAGATATAGCATAAAAAGACTGGGACTGAGATGTACCTGGAGTAGATAGAGCGAAAGTTCAAGAGGCTAATTCCTACAAGCCCCAGCTTAGACTGGAGGGGCAGATGAGTGGAGAACGGTGTTTTGAACAGAAGGAACAGCATGTGTCGAGTCATAGAAGCTTGAAAGAGTGGAAGCTGCCAACAGTTTTTAGTATGGTTAGAGCATAGGGAACAGGAACCAGATTAAGAAAAGCCTTGTACGATGCTGTAGACTTCGAACAGTGTCTCCGGGCCAGTGCAAATAGGTTTTTTTAATAAAAGCAAGTTGCTAACAGTTACATTTGATATTTAGAAATATTGTTAAGCCACAGTGTGACAGACCAATTCGAGGTGTTTGGCTGGGGAGGTGGGAGTTGTTTGTTTGTTATTGTCTTGTTTGGGATGTGGAAAATATAGGAAAGCCTGAGGAAGAGAAATCCAAGTGGGAGGTTATTGCCGAAGTTCAAGTGTGAAATGGAAAAGGACTAAAACAATTTAGTGGAGCTGGGAAAGAAAGAAACACATTTGGCTATTAAGGACATGAGTTGTCCTGTTCTTCTCTGTTAAATTTGAGTTGGAAAGTGGGATATTCATAATAGGAGAGTTAAACTCAGACTACTGAGTAGCATTTAAACCATTTGCCCTTTTTAGGGCGATTTACTTGCAGTGGGACTTGAACAAGGGCTTCTGATTTCTGGTGTCCTGTATTCTTTCCCTTAACACTTCATCTCTATAAATTGAAACATACAAAAATAAGCAAAATGGTCTGTTATCTGTATGGTACGTAAGTGCACACATAGACATTTTATGAGTAAAGGAAAACAAGTTACTGCTAAAAGTTGGAACATCTTCTACCAGAAATCTTTATGGAACGTATTTTCTAATAACAAAAACTTTTTCAAATTGTTGGCAATTTCTTAGTAGTTAGTGCATTTTTTTTTTCTAAATGTTTCAGCCTCACCTTAAACAAGGAGTGGTGATGTTTGGAAAATGTTTGTTGTATTCTCTCTCTAAATAAAAGTTGATGGTTCCCGTAACACTTGTGACAAACGCTTCAGGGTGAGAAAATAGTTTGCCATTCAGGTCATTCCTAAATCAGTTTATTTTTAAAGCATTTAAAGCTTACAAGTGTTCACCAAAAAAGGGCAGCTTTGCATAGCTTCAGTTGGCCCAGGATTTTTAATCACCCTGAGCCCTTTTCTTATAAGTGAACTTTTCTCAAAGTTGTGTTTGTCCTCTTACTTTCGTTCATATGGGTAGGTGTCTCTTCTTTCCTTGAAAAATCTTACGAGCTCGATCAGTAGAATTAATTAAGCAAGGGGTAAAAACAAAACAAAAAATTATACACTTAGACTTTTAACAGCTAGCCAACACCTCTCGTAGATATAACCACGTTTTACAAACGAGGACACTGAGGCCCCATGAGATTACCGAGCATTGAATTCTGTAATCTGTGAATCAGGCAAATTTAAAAATAGGAAGGAATGGAATTAACATTTATGGGAGGAATTGTTTTAATTTCACAAGGGCTTAGTATTATACAGCTGCTATCAATCACTCCCACATAGAGATCTCTTTAAGTATTAAGACATTTTTCTTAACAAGTGGTAGCAACCAGTAATACTATTAGACCCCAACTTCAACCACATGCTGACCCAGTATGGACCTGAGGACGTTTCGTGCTGGGTCTCGTTCCCTCGCCACTGTGTAGTACTGCTCTGTGCATTAAAATCAGCTCCTGGTGATAAAAAATGTTAACACGAAGAGGGATAGTCTAGGAGTTATTTACATCATTCGTTACAACCCTAGAAGCAGTACAGATGAGTAGAAAGGACACAGGTTTGGGAGAGGGAAGGGCTAAGTTTGATTCCCATCTGGCTACTTACTGTCACTGTGGCCTTGGACAGATCGCTTGATTTCTTGCCTTTTTTTTTTTTTTTCACACATCTGTAAAATGAGCCCAATTTCGATTCTTATGCGGATTTAGTGAGTCAAGTATACGTAGTGCCTGGCACAAAATTCACACTTAATAAAAGGTAACTAGAGGTACTGAATACTGGGACTGCCCTCAAGGAAACCAGGGAATGCCAAGTCAGAGAAAACAGAGACTGCAATGGGATGTTTTTGCTGTTGTCGCTGGATCTTACTTTGACTGTGTTACAGTCCTCTGCTGTGACGCTGGTGCTGTGGTCAGATATCCCCCTTTGTTCAGTGTGAGGCTGCTGAGAATCTAAACACTTCTTGGAGGACAGAGCCAATGCACTCATAAAACGTCTCCTTGCCCAAGAACACCGACAAAGTTTGTCTCAGACAGGGGGCCTTTTTTTTTTTCTGCTTTCTTTTTTCTCTTCCAACAGTTGCTTCCTTGTTTTTGGAGCCACATTATGAATTGGGCTTTAGTAATTTCACTTTTCCAAGATTTTAGTGACTTGAAAAATAAACAGGTTTTTGTTGTTGTTTTTGTTGTTTTTTAGTTTTAGATTTTAACTACAGAAAAAAAAAAAAAAAAACTCCAACAGCAATAAACTGGGGGTATATTAACCACTGGGGATTATTTCAAAGTGAAAGGACATTTACTGGGTTCATCTGACCTCTGATTTGAGGACCAATTTTTTTAAAAACACCACCAACCACAGACTTGTAAAGTTTGCAGAAACTGCCGACAGACCCAAATATGTTAAAAGTTGTAATCTCTTGAAAGGAGTTGGTTGATTTTCCTGTTGCCCCTCCTATCAACTTTAACCTCCAACCTTCTCCGGCATGTATCACTGCAAATAAAACTGCTGAGGTTTGACAAGAGGATATAAAGTCACTAGGCCATCGCACAGGGATGGCCACATGACTTTCTTCAACCTGAAATGAATGCTCTGTAATTTGGGCTTTTCAATAGGAAGTCATAAACACTCACTCATATCGCTTTAGTTCTAATAATTACTGGTGGGTTTTTTTCTTAAAGAAATATACATATTAAATGATGTTTGACAACTGGAATTTAGTGGTTTTGTTATTGGTTGTCTTTGACCGTTAACTTGGATTTCTGTTCTTAATTTTAATGTATACGATTTCAAGCGAGGAGCATATGATACTGATATAAACATGGCATTTGTATACAGCATTATGAATGAATTTTTAGGGCGTGATTAAGACAAACCAGATGATAAAAAGCCAACAATATGTTTGTCACTCTACTGACTTAAAAATAATCCCCTGCACTGGATTCACCTACAGTACCTTTCTTCTTCCAAGAAACAGGGGACATGTGGTCCGGGTAGCGGTGAAGCTGGCCAGGGTTTGTGAAGTTCCAGTTACTTGTGTAGATCCTCAAATAATTCAGCTGTCTGTGGAAGCTATTCACTCTACACTAGATAAGTGCTATCTTATGAAGTCTCTGGCACTATTCAGTCTGAACTCGGCTAGTTCTCTGTTACCATAAGGAACGCAGAGCTCTGACATCATCACTTAAACAGTGGTTTCTGGTTTGTTTTTGTGTGTGTGTGTGTGTTTAAGGTAGATTGGTATGTTTTGTTAGATACAGCTTAGCAGCTCCCAACAACCCTAGAGAGGTGGTATGTGTATGTGGATTTATTTATATTATATATATATGTGTGTATATATATAACCAATATATGCATCCATGTATTCTTTATCCTGATTTCCTCCTACTTCTGTTCCTTTCACGGGGCAACTGAGCAGAGAGAGAGCAGATGATGTGAAAGGAGTAGGGAGTCTGGGAAGTCAGGAATATCGGTGCTGGAGATGGGGGACCTGGCCCTGATTAGGTCCCACCTGCCCTTTTGGTCACCTCAGCAGAATCCAGCCTTTCAGTGGAGCCAGAGTGCCTTCTGCAGAAGCGTTGTGTTGTCACAAGGCAAGTGCCTCCATATAAAAAACTCCTAAACCCAGTCACCTAAGCCTGTGCCCTCTTCCAGAGAAGGATCCAGAGCCTGGAAAAGTTCTGTGTGTGGATTTGGAGCTGGGGTTGGGGTTGGGGAGGAGCACTCAGGAGATTGGGCTAAAAAACAAAACAAAATAAGAAAACTGTGTGTGTGTGACCTCACATCTTACAGTTCTGAGAAAACTAGCTTTTTATAAGCTCCTTATGGTAAAAACTGTTGAGACCATTAGGACAGGCCCTTGTTCCTCCCACTGCACAGTACAATTTTATTGTTTAAATCCAAATGGTAATTATTAACAACAGCTGTAGGAATCTCTTGCATTTATACAGCACTTCCACATTCATTATTTTGTTTGAGCCTGACCATTCCTCTAGGAAACTGAAAGCAATTTAATGGATAGGAAAGCAAGGGCTCTGAAAGATAAAGTGACTTGTCTAAGGTTAATTCATTAGTGTCAGCACTAGGATTGCTTTGTTTATTATTCAACAGAATTGTTACTTAGCATTTACCATGTACCCGGCATCCCAGGATGCTGAGTCTTTCCCTCAAGGAGCTCCCCGTCTAGCTGTGTGGTGGGTGGTGGTGGGGTGCCGCAGCAGATCCTGGCACAGGGGACACAGGGGACATTGGGAACACTCAGGCATGGCCTTGGACCCAGTCTGCAGGAACGGAAGGTAGATTCAGATCCAGCTGTCCTCATTCCAACGAAGGACACTTTTAAGGACGTTAGCTCTTTAGCCAATTCAAAGATGTCTTTCTATTTTAACTTCCTGAATCACCAGTTCCAAAATTTTGTTTTGTTTTTCAGTTTGTTTTCAATAAGGGGTACTGAGGATTGAACCCAGGACCCTGTGCGTGCTAAGCATGTGCTCTACCTTCCCTGCTCCATAGACTAACAGCTATACTGCAGAAAAGGACCAGCCTGGTAACTCAGCTGGGGAAAAGCAAGACAAGCACCTACTCAACTCATTAGGAAAAGCCGTGGAGACTGGTAGTTGGAGCCGTGGGGCTGGTTGAGTGGGCAACTCACAGGGTACAAAGGACATATCCTAGGCAAGGGAAGGAAAAGCATTTGACTTTTTGCTAAAAATCAAATGCCAGATCCCTCCCTTTTTATGTTTTATGTATCTGTCCTATGACGTTAAAATAAATAAACCTCTAAAATTTATATAATGGTACTGGGTGAGAAACCTGCTCTGTTTAATTTACATATTTTAAACCTTAGGTCAGTAGCCACAAAGTGTCTATTTTGACTACTTAACCAAGTGTCCTTTGTATTCGCTTTTACAGAGAACTTCATTCCTTCTACTTTAATTGATAAAAGCGTGTGCATAGCATTAATAGATTCAAAGCAGGCAGACGTGTCTGAGGTGAGATTCAATTCATCATACCATCGGAATGCTTTGCATTCCTGAAAAAGATGTTCTTTGACTAGTGCCTGGTGTCACCTACGTGGGGGCTTCTAGAGTTAGTCCGACCCCTGCCCCCTTCATTCTAGTTGCAACTCAGTGTCAGTAGAGATTGTATGTGTGTACAAAATTGTGAGTAGAAAGAATGGTTTCTCCTCACAAGAGTAGCAATGCAATTTAACCTCCTAAGATGAAACCCAGGATAAGAAAGTACTCCTATTCCAGCTTGAGCATGTAGGAGAAAGATCGTCTCAACTCTCCTGTCTTGTATGACCTTTCAGGCTTTGCTCAGCAGGCCGTGAAACAAGGATTCCCCAGCCAGACGTAGAATAGAAACAGAATCAAGCAATAGAAAAGTTGAGGCTCAGAGTAGAAATCTTGAGGAAAAATAAACTTAGGATTAGATAGCTCCTGGAGCTTTAAATCTAAGTGTCCAATTGTAGTAGCGCCTTTAGAGAGAGAAGTGTGTATGTACTGGAAAGCACTGTGTTGGTGGCTTTTTGCCACTGCGTTTTGGCTTCCGTCGCAGTTGGAACCTTTTGCTGTGGGATGAGTCACTGTTCATTTCCTCTGGGTTGGGTAACAGGGTGACTCCCATGGAGAGGCTTCTGCTCCAGGGCCTTCTTCTCATGCAGTGCTCTTTTTAGGAATGGAGCACCCCTGATTTGCTAACGGTCCAGGGTGTGAGGTTAAGTTTGTTCTTAGTCCCCACCCCTTTGCTGACTCATGGCCACAGCCTCCTTCAAGCCCGGCAGGCCCCCAGGAAGAAGCAGGGATCTGATTATCTCTTCCTTTCCTCCCTCTCCTCGCAGCCCCTGCCATCTTGCCCACCTTCACTGTCGTGAGGCTGTGAAGACCTGCCTAGTCCCCCTCCCCGTGCCAGGCACCAAGATTTACAGTCATTTACCTCACTTTGGGCCCTTTTTTTTGGATCCCCTCTGCCTCTTGACTCAAGATTTTCCTTATTCTCTTTAAGCCAGGGTTAGTTGGTCTTGCCTTCCAGGAAGGCTCCCTGTATCTGACTTTCTGTTCAGTTCAGCTTTTCTAAAGTCTCATAAAATCCTGAGAAGATGGAGCGAAGGGACACCCCAGGAATCTCCATATTATGGTGAACCTTCTGGAATTGCTGGAGACCTCTCTTGAGACACACAGCCCTCCCCACTGCAAGACCCAGCTAAATACCCTGCCTTTTCTCTTACTTCCCCCACCTTATTTAAGAGGGGGGAAAGTCAGTTAGCAGGGACATCAGAGGGAATTACTCTCCACAGTAAGACCTACCTACATTTAGCTGGCTTGCATTCCATCACCCATATATAGGACATTAAACTTTTATCTATGCAGAATAACTGTCCTGATTGCACTAAAGTGACATTAAGTATAATGTAATTTATTTGATGGCTCAGGACGTACCTCAAAGTTTATCATTCTAGAATTTTCTGTATTGGAAGGTGGAATCGAGGAGGCTGCATCTCTCTGTGCTGACCCGCAGGTGTTTAGCCTGCTGACTTTCTCCACCACAAACTAACAAAGCAACAGTCCCTGTGTTGAAGCGATTTTTGATTTGTTGAATATCAGTGGTGACTAGAAAATAAATTTAAATTAAACGTCACGTAGCAGGAGCAGGTAAAAGGGAAGCGAATGAAAGCTTCTTCTTTCATGGGCTGCTGAGAGGTGATAGCTCTTAAAAAGCAGTCAGCTAAGTGATCCCCAGCTAATGCAAATTAACAGTTGTTTTCTTTCAGAACTGTATGACTGAATAAACATTTACCATTTGTTTCATTTCTGCTCATCTCTTAAAACAGTTGCTACAGGTCTTAATAGTAAGACTCGAAACATATAATGTATTAGCCTTGGCACATCAAAATATTGTTCGTCTTCCAAACTTGAGATATTCCAGTTTGGCTTCTCACTGAGTTTATAATCTTCAGAGGGTATGTATCTAAAAAAAATGCATCTTACTAATCTCCTGGAATTTATTTAAAAAGAAAAAAAAAAGGAGTCCCTGTAACATGTCACTATTCCCAGCTTAAACACGGTCTGTCAATGGTGAGATTGATGGGCATTGTGGTACACTTCAATCTTAGGAGGGGTCTGAATACGAAATTTAACCCACTGAGTAGTATTCTGGAAGATAGACTTGTGATATTTGCGCAAAATAATCACGAGGTTAAAAATGGAATTTCAGCCTCAGCGGAGAGCAGCGCTTGCTGCTTTGTTTTGTACAAGCCTTTCACGTGATTCAGTGGGATCATCTTTTCTCACAGCACCACTGTGGCCACTGTGAAAGGTAAAAGAATTTCAGCAACTGAACAACAGTATCAAATAAATTCATTTTAGGAACCCTCCTTAAAGGTTTATTCCAGTCGTTAACATTCCCAGAGCTGGTGTGTCTGCCAAGTGCTCAGCGCTTAGCTCACACGCAGCAAATTTAGCATGACAAAGTTGCTCCCAGTTTTTTTTTTGTTTGTTTGTTTTTTTGCAAATGGGAAACCTGGAGTCCCAAATGGAGCCTCATGCAGTAAAGGGCAGCATGGAGATGAGATCCGAGAGATACAGTATGAGGGATTATCTGGGATCATGTGGATGGTTTGCAGTTGCCTTTGTATGGCTCCTGGGTTAGATCATTCTTGGCAAGTTTGGTGAATTAGTATCCTATTCCTGAGTCCCATTTCAATACCTAGTTTGGAATTCTTCCACTCCCTGAAAACTTCCATTGAAATTTTTATCAATGGTATTTGCATAGACAAAATGGAATCAAACTATTGACATGTAGTTTTTTTAAAAAAGCAAATTTCTGTGAATGGTTTGTCAGTAGAGATAATTTAGCCAAAGGCACCTGTCTTCTCTAAGAACTCTGCCTGAAAAGACTTTTATGGGGGGAGCTTGGTGAATTTTTTGTCCTTAAAATAAAGCTGTTTTTGAGGTAGGAGAGCAGCTTAGTTTTTGAAATGGCACAATGAATAACAAAGACCGCTTTTCACCTCCAGAAAAGGACTAAAAAGGACATTTGTTCAAGTCTTGAGGAAGAATTGTGCCGTTAACATAAAAGTCTAGATAGAAGAAAAGGGAAAATTGGAGGAAGAGGAGGAGCAGGTAGTACTGGAGAGCCCAGGACCTGGGAAGCAGCTTGTTCTGCAAAGATGATTATGCTCAAGCCTGGTTTCAAAACTCCAGGAAGCGTGTTTTTAGTGAATGAAACAGCTGGGAGCTAAAACTTAGCAGAACATCCAGTCACTTGAGCAGACACACGTGGATGTGCGTGTGTGCCTCCCCACTCCGCTCCCTCTGTGGCCCTGTAAGTCTGTTCTGACAGGCAGGTGGCCAATAACCAGTCTCCATAATGGAGGTCAGGTGATTTGTATTTCTGGATTTTTAGAAGAGACGGGGTTTATCATTGATTTGAAGATGGAGAGTACACTATTTCACCTCTCCGTGTCATTTAGTGGATGTGGTTCCTGAGTATGGCCAGAATTATATGTGTGTTAATGTGTCTTGCGCCCTGACCTAAACTGTAGATGAGAAGGCTCTTTAAATATTAAAATGCAGAACAAACAGAATTGCTTATGCAGTAGGAAAGTGCACAGTATTCGAAAGTCAGGCCTAATCTTTTTCTGGGAACAGCTATTTCAAATGCTACGTTACTGTCCAAATGTAACTTTTTTGAAAACTCCCTCTTTAACAAAAATATGAAATTGTGGGTGTATCTTTAAAAAAAAAAATTCAAGTTACAGAGTAAATAACTTGAGAGTTATCAAATCTTTTCATCTCTCTTACGTGTCAGAGTTTAAGTGCTGTGTTTTGTATATACAGTCATCATGATATTTGAAAAAGCCATAAAGAAAAGCAATTATATAATTGTTTTAAAGAACCTAGAAGCAAAGATAAAGGCTTTTAGAAACAAGAGCAGTATTAACAATTACAGCACCTGAAGTCAAGATGCAAAATTCTGTCCTAATTATTAATTAAGCATGAAGTTACAAGCCTTGAAAGAATATCAGAATTATTTTTCTTTGATTTATCTACCAAAAAAAAAAAAACCCCAACCCATCATTTTCTATTTTAGCAGTTTCCACAACTTCAACATTAAATTCTTATTGTTTGATTTCTGTTATATTAGTAGTGTGTGTTTTGCAATTCTAATCTTCACGTTTTTCTTTCTTTATCACTGAAGTAGGCCTTTTGAAGCTGGGAAATTTTTCATAGCAATATTGACAGTGTTCACATTTGCATGATGACAGCCAAGGAATGGAGCAGTAATTTTTGAAATTGCAGAAGTATTTAGAACACTGATAAAAGCTGAAATACATTTTTGATGGATTGAAGTTAAGCATACATGATTTTTCCTGCTGTCAAAAGGCTCTGAATTTAGTGAATATTTGCCTGCTGTGAGAATGCAAGATTAACATCACAACCATCACCCGGGCACCCAAACCCTGCAATTTAATAGCTTTTTAGGTTCTTTCCTTTTTCTAAACAGCAATTAATCTCATTTTAGTACAATTTTCTCGTTTCTGAAGTCGCTCATTGAATCGCTGTTTTGTTCATATTTGGCTTCAGCTCCTCTGCATAGTCATTAAAGTCCCAATTAATGTCACCTTTAGCTGAAGAGTACTCATTTTTATTGAGAAAATGACAGTTGCTGCCATGAGTAGTGCAGTGTAATATACATTAATTGCCCTGTAACACTGGTAATTACGAGTTTTTCAAGCCTCTCAGTAAACTGTCATGCCTAGACAAGACTGTGCTAAAATAGATTACTCATTAGGGAGACCTGTCCTATTTTCTGGTGGGTTCTTACTGTTGGTTTAAAAAAAAAAAAAAATCTTGAGCTTGAACAAATAGTTGCCAAGAGCAATTTCCTACAACAGTCTCCTTGTGTTGGGATTTTCAGCCATCACTTAAGACGGCGGTCAGCAAACAGGGCGCGGTGGACGTGACAGAGGTTGGGTCTCGAGCACCTATTGATGTGGATCATGAGCGTGAACTTCACGATGTTCCATTCGGAGTTGAATACAGGGTCTGAGTGAAGAGTTCTCCTAGAGGGTGTTGTGTTAAAACAGGTTCGTCCCCTGGTGTGGAGACAGGACGTGAGAGCCAGCGTTCCACCCTTGCTGGGTCTTAATCACCTCTACACTGCGTCCGGCCAGGAGCACCGATGACGCCTTCATTAAACAAACCCATGTGAATACCCGGAGCAGATCAATTACTCTGACACCAAACACGGCAAGCTTTATAGATGTATTCTAAGGTGCAGGGGTTTTTCATGGGAATTATTAATAGGAGAGAATGGAAATCATCCTGTATGTGAAACTACCAGCCCACAATCTTTTTTAATCTATCGTGGCTGAGTGGTACATTGGCAGCAGGGTTTTTTTTTTCCCTTTCAAATCATGTTCCTAATTTCATTGTGGATATAATTTTTCTAGTCCCTGTTCCTATGCTATTTCATATGGTGCTGTTTTAACACAAAATAGTCAACTTTGAAGCCCAGAGTTGCCCAGAACCGACAAAAAGAAAACCTTTGTTGTATCCTTGCCTAAAGCAGGTGTTCTAACAATCTGTTCTTTCCCTCACTCTCTAAATGAATTTTGTCACAGCCTTTCAAATTTTCTTGCGGTGATGAGCTAATGAAAGTAGATAGTACAATTTGTGCTGACCAGGTAGCGAGTGCCAGCTCACAGCTGAGGATAGTTTTTTTAAAAAAAATAAATAAATAAAATACAGCATTATATCACTGATTTACCCATTACACAGCATTAATCGTGAGAGACCTTGGTGTGTTTATCTGTTTGTATTGGTGTGCATTTATCGAATTGTTTATGACAAGACTAATTGGGGTAATTGTAGACACTGAAATTACCTGTCAGCTATATGTAACCACACTCCCTTTCTTTCTGACAAATGATGACAACTGAGGGACCCCGTAGCATTACTCATGATGGCTTTTCGAGTGGTAATAAGGACAATAGGGGCCCTGGCTAATTTGACATGGACAGCCTTCACAACAAGAAGCCAGCTAAATGACTTGTCAGGAGGGGAAAGAAGTCAGAAAAGTAATGGAGTCCCCCATGGCGCTCTGACAGGGAGATGAGGCAATTTCAACGGAAAGTGAAAAGGCTTCAGTTTGTCAAGTATTTAGAACAATCAGAGAACAGCTAGAGGCTGGAACCTGACAATAAATTTGTGAACCATGGTAGCAGTTTCATACAGGTCAGTTACTTCATAATGGCCATGCGGCACTCAGAGGGTCCTCTCTGGTCCTGTCGCCTCACGCCTGTGCCCTGTCTCACACGGTGGGAATAGTGGTTGAGGTTGTAGAGGCTCACAAGAGGAATGATGGCATGAGTCGCAGCGGCTAGCGTGCCGGAGAATAAATAAACAAAAATGTGGGCGTGTAATATCATGGTGGCCGCCCGGACACGAAGATGGTGTTAACTCTGCCAAGGTGAGCGGCAGTCACTGGGTTGAGTCCTAGCAAACTCCTTTCTCACTTGCCATTGGTTGGACACAAAATACTACACCGCTGCTCAGAGGCTAAAAGACCACCAGCAGCGCCTTTTCCTCTGATTATTAAGCAATATAGTACTAATCTTACAACAGGCGAGAAAACTGGTGTGCAAGGATTAAAACTTTCCCCTGTACCCCAGATACCCCCAAAGCTGGAAGTAACTTCAGACCCTAATACGCACCAGGCAGCTAAAGTGTTCAACAGTGAAGTGGTATTCCCACAGTTCTCTTGTCTTGAGATTCTGGGTTTTGTTTTTTTAGGGGCTTTTTCTACACTGTAGAAAAGCAAGTTTCTGAACTGAGTGGGGCACTTGGCCTCTCTGTGCCTCAGTTTCCTCCTTTATAGCATGAGGAGAGACGAGATCAAATTTATGTAAAAATTGATGGCATGATTTGTATGCACATAGGAGTTAGGCTATTTTTTATACAATTTGATATATATTATGCACTTGCGAAAGTTTTTCTTCCCCTTCAGATCCTTAAAAAGGCGGCAGTACCCTTTGCAGAAGGACTAGATCACCTTTGTGTGTAATAGGATTTTTCCTGTGAAGATTCAAAGCACGTAAGCCATGGAATCTGTCCTTTTTTTTTCAGGCAGATTTTTTTAAGGCTGTTTTTTTAAGTTGTCTAAAGAAGAAAGTATGCATTCATTACCCTCATTTATACTGTGTTATTTGTGAGTTTTACCTTCATGTGAGAAAAAGTTTCTTTCTAAATATCATACAATAGAATATCCTAATATATCTGTTAGATTTCTCAGTATAACATAAAACACACTGTTTCTCAAATATCATTAAACCTAACTAAATAGTTTGCCGAATGCCCTAACCATCAGTTCAGAGGGATTAGAAAGCTATCAAGAGAAAGTACCCATAAAATGGTTTGTGCTTTTGCATTTATTTGGTGCCGAGAGAGGGTGGGGTGGGGGATTCTCCTTATGCCCAATAAAAGCAGCGATCTGCACATCCTCTTCGGTGCAGTGGTTTTTGAGTTGCTTGAGGGTTTTCTGTGTTTGATCAGGGCTTTCTTTGAGAGCAGAATAAGCATTCCACCACAACAAGACCCAGGCAGGAGTGCAGGGGTCCCGGCAGTGGGCTCAGGGACATCGGGGGCAAAGAGTGAGCTCTTATACAAGGGGCTGCAGGAGGAGGCGGAAGAGAGGTATCCTACCCTCTGTGTTTTTTGCATCCTGAGTACATAGAGGTAGAAATTGGTTTAAAATGACCCAGGTTGTGGCCTATGCATGTGTCCTTAAGATGCTGTCTGCTGACAAGAATTCTGTTTTTTGAATTTCAAATCTATATTTGGGATGTCCTTCTCAATATTCTTTATGTTCCTCACAAACACTTGGTAAATATTTTTTTCCCTTTGTGGAAGAAAGTTTTGTATTTTTTTTCATTTCTGTAAACATACCCATCCTTTGAAATAAATTGAGCTTCTCTTTTTGCAGTAATATATATTTAATTCTAAAAATCTTAAAGCTCCAAATAAACAGAAGAAAAAAACATAAAAATCATCATAATCCCAATTCATACACATAATTGCTATTAACATTTTAACAAAAATGAATTATGTTGTATATGCTATTGTATACTCATGTGGTCTTCTCTTCAAAGGTCACTGAGATTGTTTTTCATGTGTATAAATATAGTTCTACATTGCCCTTTGTAATGGGTTCCTAGGGCTTGCATTATATAGAAGCATAACAATTTATTTAACCTGTCATCTGTAATGGGTATTTAAGAGATTAATATAAACAATGCTGTGGTGAACATCCTCATAATGAAATAAGTTAAAATATACAAAGCGCTGTAGCCTCAGTCAACATTTTTATTTTCTTCTGTCTTGTGAGATCTCCTGTCTTATAAATGGATAAAACTATGGCACCTGTATTTTCTGCACCATGATGTAACATTTAGTGATCATTTTGATGGTTCCTTTTAATATGCAGTTAAACAAGCCATTTCCATGGTGCCAAAAATTTATTTATCCAGCTGTCTAGTAATAGGTAAGCAAATATAAACAAAGGTAGCTGGTATATATGCACTCATTTTCTACCATGTCGTCTTCAGAGCTTTTGACTCATCTCTAAAGTTATTTCACAGGCAAAGAAAGGTAGTAAGTCGTGCTGTAAAAATTATGCATTTATCTGTTACATAGAATCTTGTTGTGTTTATTCATTTCCCACCACCATTCCCGCCTAAGGCCTCTGTTGGCATCCAGAGCAAGGTTTTTCTTCTGTGAAGGAAATAGTAAGCACCCAATATTAGTCATTGTGGTTTTTTGGTTTTGTTTTTGGTGGGGGCAGGTAATTAGGTTTATTTATTTATGTATTTTAATGGAGGGACTGGAGATCGAACCCAGGACCTTGTGCATGCTAAGCGTGTACTCTGTCACTGAGCTATACCCTCCCCCTAGTTGTTGTTCTCATTATTATTAACTGTTCATTAAATCACTTTTCACATAAATTTTTTTTGGGATAATATCCAAATAATAGAGCTCCCAAGTTAAAGGGACCTTGGAGTCTTAAAGCCACAGATACATATTACTAACCTGCCCATCATGGAAAGGTGGCAACAGTTTCTTCCTCCCCGAGTGGTGTACGGGGTGTGCCCATGTTTCTGCACCCTGGCCCAAGTTAAATATCACCACTTTTTAGATAGGCTTTGTGCTCTTCATTTTTAGTTACTTCTTTCCTCTTGTTTTTATTCAGTGTGCTAGTCTCTCCCTTTGTGACTCCTTGCCATCAGTCATTTTTTTAAGGTGCACCTTCACCAGAGCTAAGGCACTTGTAATTAGCGAGTTGTGTGATACAGTACCTTCAGTTTCCGTTGATATTTGCAGATCATTCTGACCCTCAAGCTCTGGAATAGGTCGCACTTCTCTCCTCTCAGGACATTAGCTATCTCAAATTATTCCGAGTGGTCTCCTGCCCCCTTTCCTGTGCCTTTGTTAGAGCTGTCGTTATAGATTGTTCCAGTCGCGCATATAATTGCCTCATTGCTAGTAACTGGCTTAATGTTGTCACAGACCTTATTGGCTCTTCTTACCTCCGATTTACATATAGCATCCCAGGGCTTTCTTTAGGGCATTTATCATTTTTCCTCCAAATGATCTGGTGACAGTGTACAGCTATTCAAGTTTTCATCAGCCAGCAGATGATACGGTCTTTCTTCTTTGCTGCCACAAGCCAGAAAAGAGACAAATTCAGGGGAAATGCTTTCATTACTGCACTTCAAGGAGGCTCCGTCAGGGAGTCAGGGAGGCAAGTTTCCCAAAGTTGCATCGCACTGACACTGGAAGATGCTCTCGTGGGCAGCCCCATCCCTTCGTGACTCCTAGAACGAAGGTGCTTCATCATCATTCTCCCCAGTCGTGCTTTCCTGCAGCCAGATATGCCTCTTCTAAAGCCTTTTACTTTTCCTGTTTACATCTTACTCTGTAGGGAAAAGTCTGAGGGATTTTACATGAGATTAACTGCTCCTGCTGCATATTGGATATGTAAGATTTTGTTTTCGTTTCTCAAAGAGGCCTATATTCTCATTTGGAACAGGAGGAAAAAATAAAATACAGATTGCCACCAATTGCAAATGAGTGGCACAAATAAATTTTGAGGATCATAGAGCGGTTGTGAATGTGGAGTTCCTTGCACGTAGACGGTGTTGCCCATGGTGTTAGGCTCACAGCCCGGCCCCAAAGTCTACCAGAGCCATCCAGTGTTGGTATTCTCGTCGGTAGGCCCAACCTGAGTTTCCTTTCTAGAGAGTAAATAAAAAATGGTTAGACCTCTTAAATGGAAGGATTTGAAAGTTTAGGGTCCACTGCACAAGCTACTCTTTGCAGGAAGGCTGCCCTTGTGGTCAGCATCCCTAGCTGTTCCTGTCTTTTCATTGCTTCTTTTCCCCTCCATTTTTTCATTCTCCCATTCTTTAAACTTACAACTTTTTCTTTTGTTTGCAAGCAGGGACTTTCTTTGTACGAGATTACTGAAAAAAACTTCTTCCTGCAGCAGAGACCCTCTCAAGTGCCAGCTGCTTTCTAACACGATTGTCGTTGGTCTCTTGAGTGTCCTTTAAAGTAGTTAAAGCCTGTAGAATTTCTTTATAAAGCTGGCTGATTTTTTTTTTTTATTATCACTCTTAATTCTAATTTTTTTGTCAAAGTATAGTCGATTTACAATATTAGTTTCAGGTGTACAGCAAAGTGCCTTCTGGGGGTAAACAGTAACTGGAGGGAGGTGGCAGCGAAAGCACTATAAACATAGGAGATGGTCAGGGGCATCCTGCCAGTGTGAGTCTGGTGACTTTCAGTGTCCGTCCTCTGTATGTGCCCCAGAACAACCCCCAGGTTCAAGAAATCCTGCCAGTAAATCAACCTGTCCACTCAGACTTCCAAAAAACAAAACAGGTTGGGGATGGAGGAAGGAATCACCTTGACTACACATGCAGAGCGAAGCATCCATTCTGTAAGTTGGCTTACCTGCTGTGATCAACTGGCAGAGCCAACAAGTCGATTCAGAAGTCCATTGTGGACTAAGCCCCGATCAGCATTTTTATCTTCTTTCTCCCATGTTTTCATTGTGAAACCTGCTCTGTATGAATGCATAAAGCTGTAGCACCTGTATTTTCTGCACCATGATGTGACTTTCAGTGATAGTTGTTTTTTCTTTTTAATATTCAATTAAAAGAACTGTTTTCATGGTGCCAAACGACTCATTTATCCAGTTGTCTAGTAACATGTAAACAAATGTAAACAAAGGTAGCTTGTACATATGTATTTGTTTTCTGCCATCTAGTCTTCAGAGCTTTTGATTCAGTTCTTAAAGGTATTTAACTGGCAGGGAAAGGCTGTGCTGTAAAAATTATACATTTATTCTGTTACATAAAATCTTTGTGTTTATTCATTCCCTGTGCCCATCTTCACCCCAGTTTCCATAGGCATCATGAATGAGCTTTTCCTTCTGTGAAATGTTCATCCTCATTAAATCTACCCCAACTTAGAAACTGCTAGCTATCCCCCAGTAACTGTTTATCCCTTTTTATTTTAATTAAGAAATCCCTGGTTTGGGCTGCATATATCATCACTGAAAATAAAAACTCCAGCTCCCATTGCAATGAGATATACCCATGTGGCTACTATAACATAAACGGAATTGTCCTGTGCAATATTGGAGAAATGCCCTTAACGAAAGGGCCCTTCTTTGCCACTTCCTCCTTCCTTCTGATAGGAGGGTGGCCCCAGTGGTCAGAGCTCAGTAGCCATCTTGGGCCCTTGAGTCCTGAGAGGAAATGATACACTGACGATGGCAGAGCAGCAAGGTGGTGCGAGTCCAGGTCCCTGCTGACTGTGCCGTCATCAAGCCAGCCAAGGGCTGCCTCGTTCTGAGCTTAATTTACGTAAGGGAGTGATGCACTTCTATTTGTTTAAGCTACCGATATTGTGATTTTTCTTTGATTTGCTGCAGAACCTAAGTCTAACCAAGATGGTAGGTGAGATGTGGGGAAAGAATTAGACCTATACCTAGAGTTTGAGTTAAAATGTATTATCAGAGTGAGAACTTGAATCAGGACTCCACTAACAATGTTTTTCCCCTAGTCTTCAGAGGCTGTATGAGAGTAAATGGATTTTGGTTGAATTCATCTAACTTTATTTTACTTGCTTATTATAAGGAATTTTAAATTCTGTATTTTTCCTCAAATTGTATTTGAAAATGAGTATTTTTAACATTGTTACTATATAATTGATATACCCCAAAATGCACATATTTAATGTATACAAATTGATGATTTTGGACATAAGCAAACCCCCAAGCCGTTACCATGTATCCATCACTTCCAAAAGTCTCCTTGTGTCCTACTTCTTTCTCTTGTTTGTTTGTTTTGTGGTAAGAACATTTAGCATGAGAACTACCCTCTTAAATCGTTCAGTGCATGACATAGTGTTGTTGACTAGAAGCACAATGTTGTGTAAGTTTTCTGGAACTTACTCGTCTTGCATAACTGAAACTTCATGCCCACTGAACAACAACTCCCCATTTCTCCTTGCCCCCTGCCCCTGGCAACCACCATGCTTCTCTCTGCTTCTATGAATTTGACAATTTTGGAAACCTTATATAAGAGGAATCATGTAATATTTGTCTTTCTGGGACTGACTTATTTCACCTAGCATAATGTCCTGAAGGTTCATCCATATTGTAGCATATGATGGGATTTCCTTTTTTAGGGCTGAATCATATTCATTCCTTTGTATATATGTACAGTGTTTTTTTTTATCCGTTCATCTATAGATGGCCATGTAGGCTGTTTCTGTATCTTGGCTACTGTGAGTAATGCTGCAGTGAAAATGGGAGTACAAATTTCTTTTTCAGATTCTGATTTCAGTTCTTTTGGATAAATACCCAGAAGTGGGACTGCTGCATCATATGGTAGTTCTATTTTTGATTTGCTGAGGAGCCTCCATACTGCTTTCCATAGCAGCTGCACCACTTTACGTTTCCACCAACAGTGTACAAGGGTTCCAATTTCTCCACATCCTTGCCAACACTTAGGTTTTTGTTTTTTGGTTTTTTTCATAACAGCCGTCCTAACGGGAGTGAAGCGGTATCTCACTTTGCGTTTTGATTTGCATTTCTCTGATCATTACTGATGTTGAGCACCCTTTCATTTACCAGTTAGCCATTTGTGTGTCTTCCCTGGAGAAATGTCTGTTCAGGGTCTTTGTCCATTTTGTAATCAAGTTATTTGCTTGTCTGCTCTTGAGTTGTAGGAGGTCCTTATATATTTTGGATATTAACCCCTTATCAGATATGTGGCTTGCAAATATTTTCTCCCATTCTATAGGTTGCCTTTTCATTCTATTGATTGTTTCCTTTACTAGGGCAGAAGCTTTTTAGTTTCATGTAGTCCCACTTGTCTATTTTGGCTTTTGTTGCCTGTGCTTTTGGTTACATATCCAAGAAAGCATTGCCCAGACCAATGTCTAAAAGCTTTTCACCTACGATTTCTTCTAGGAGTTCTACAGTTTCAGGTCTTATATTGAAGTCTAAAATCTATTTTGAGGTGATTTTTGTTGTCTATGGTATAAGGTAGATCTCTCATTTCATTCTTTTGCATGTGGATATCCAGTTTCCCCAACACCAGAAAGGGAGTCTATATTTTTAGTTCTTAAAGCTTACTCTGAATTTTGGAAAAGGTCCCCTCCGAATGTGTTACACCTCAGCAATTTGTTTGGAAGAAAACTGTCGTAGTCTGCTCTGCGTTCCCTGTGTAACGTGGATGGAGTATTGGGTTTTGTGAGTCAGACCCGAGCGTGACGAGGATCAGCAGTTCAGGCCTGTGGGGGGAGGGATTGGGTTCCAGCATCCCCAGAATTTGCAGCCCATCCCCTTTTATGGAAGTGGCCTGACAGAGTCACCCAGTAATTTCCAATCTGTTGAATTCTAGTTGTGAAAGAACTACTTTAAGAGCGTTGCCACAGTTAAATGTTTATTAAGTGTTTATACGTGCATTAGTCACTGTGCAAACAGGGAAGCAGGTGGTCTCCTTGCTCCCACCTGTTCAGGTCGCTGAAGCCAAGCCACCTGGAGAGTTTCACACAGTAATTGGACCTTCACCCTTCAGAGCTCCACTTTCATTAAATTCAGCAGTGAGGACTTTGACATCTCCTGAAATATCGTCTCCACGTGCCCTTTGTTATTGGGTATTAGCCTTTTGTGAGGCACAGAGCACGAACCACTGCTGCAGAGGTAATGCACACAGTACGGAGAGCACTGCGGAGTGGCCGTAAGAGGGGGCTGGTCAAGTAGGTGCTTCTCATTTCCCTTGCACCAAGGAGCGACTTTCTCATTTTGTTTTTGTTTTCGTTTTTTTTAATCTTTTTTTTTAAATGGAGGTACAGGGGATTGAACCCAGGACCTCGTGCATTTACCTACTCCCTGACTTTCTCATTTTAAATGATCATTATTATGAATTTGGAAGGCCCGAGAAATTGTAATCATCAATCAAGTTTCTTCATAGGAAACCATCTAGAGAAGAGGCGAGCATGTGTAACCCCTTATATCCTGCTCTCCCTGCAGGTGCTAATCAGTGGCCCAGCACCTGTGAGCTGCCCTTTTTGCCTCCCACCACTATAAGCCCCACACCTAGGGCTTAGAGGTTCATGGGCAGCCGGAGAAAGCTGTGGGTCTGCGTGATTGGTAGCAGTTTTACGGTAGAGGAGACAATTCTTAAGTCCTGTTACTCTGCCTAGTACCTGAGCTGTGAGTGGCCACGCAGTAGGGTGGAAGGAGGCACTGGGCTCTGCATCGGGAGGCCTGGCCTTTGCTCCAAATCATTTAGCCGCTGCCTTAACCAGAACTCTTCTCTGGGCCTCGCTGTCTTCATTTGGTGAATAAGGGAGTTGGACTAAGTTATCCAATCCCAACAGTTGGTACAGGCAGAGCCTTCCAAGCAGGCCTCCTTTTCAGACTAGTTGGGGGAAATGTGAGCTAAAATCCAGCTTCTAGAGTCATCTTCCTGGAGGACTGGCAAGTTTTATTTGGGAGGCCCAGTCATAGGTACTTCTTCCCCCATTCCGCACGCTGGCCTGGCAGCTGGGTTTGGTGCAAGAGGCTACAAGGATATTTATGTCCGTGGCTTCAGCCCATGATCAGAGGGCTGGGTGGACTGGAGCCACCGTCCTGTTGACTCCCATGATGGAGATGGCTGGGCCCTGGGGAAAACAGACCAAGCAGAACCCAGATTATGAGCCGGGATTGGGGGCTGGAAGCAAAAAGGAGGAGAGAAAGAATAAAGGTATCTGTGGCAGCCCAGGGGAAAGCACCCCAAGTCTGGAACAAAGGAGTTTCCTGAACCCGGCTATGTGCCTCTGACTGCCCAGATTGTGGTTTTAGCTCTTATTATGTTTCAGGTCTGTGCTACAGTGAATTAGAACTGGCCTGACACCTATTATGAAAAAGTTAACAGTGGATAGAGGAGAGAGAGATTATACCCAAAGTGCATAGTTAGGGAGCATCCCTGAGCCTTCTGGTCATGGTAGGAGAGAGAAGCCGTATTAAACCCTACATGACCCTCAAAATTGTAGCTAACATCGATTATGGATTTGGTTAACACATTGCGGGAGGTAGAGTTCTCTGGAGAAACAAAACCAATGGGATATATGTGTACATATAGTAAGAGATTTCTTCTTGGGAACTGACTCAGACAGTTGTGAGGACCAGCAACCCTGAGACTTACAGGGCAGGACAGTGGGCTGGAAACTTGGGCAGGAGTCAAGGTTGCCATCTTGAGTCTCAAATCTGTAGGGCAGGCCAGCTGCCTAGAATCTCAGGATTTCTAGGTGACAGTCCTGAGGCAGAATTTCTTCTTTTCTATCAGACTTCAGGTTTTCCTCATAAAGCCTCAAGCTGATTGGCTGAGTCCTATGCTCATTATAGAGGGTAATCTGCTCTACTTATAAAGTCAGCTAACTGGGTGTCATCCATAAATACCTTCACAGCAACACCCGGATTCGGGTTTGATTAAGTAATTGGGTATCATAGCCTAGCCAGGTTGACATAAAACATTTAACCATTGCAGGTAACGTACTATTACCTGCATCTACATTTTACTGGTGATGAAACTTGAGGCTAGAAAAGGTTAACTAAGTAGCTTTCTCAAGATCATTACGGGAGGGCTCAGCTGTCTGACTTAGGAATCCAGCTCTCACCCAAAATGCTGTACTGCCCTAGAACACAAAGATCCCAGGAAGGATGTTCTTTGCTATGAGCACTGAGCAGCTATGGGGTAAATTGTGTTACAGTCAGCTGATATACCAGGGTACCCACCAGCAAGTTTCTTTTTAATGGAGGTACTGGGGATTGAGCCCAGGACCTTCTGCATGCTAAGCATGCGCTCTACCACTGAGCTACACACTCCCCCTGCCAGCAAGTTTTTAAAAGCTCTTTTTGTCCCGTTGGTTCCTTATAAGGTGAACATACAGGGTGAAATCAAGTATGTCGGGGGAGAAAACATTTTCTTTTCTCTGCCGTCTCCTTTCACTTGATCTTTTCTCCCCTTCAACTTTTGCATCTCTTTCCCACTCAGCTTGCTTTATTTTCTTTTCTGTTTCTCTCATCTTTCCCTCTTTATATTCTTTTTAAAAATTATCTCTCCCTGAAAAATGAAAAGGAAGGGAGGAAAATAAAGGATTTAATATAGAACTCACACTCCTTCTAGTATCTGGAGTAGCAATTGTGGCTTGATCGGAAGGAAAGGAGAAAGGGAAGAAAAAAAAAAAAGAGAGAGAGACCTGACCTGAACTCATCATGCAAGGCTATTTAGATCCTACTTATCTCGAATAGTCATGTTTGATTCAGAAATAATGTGTTTGATTACAAAGTACTGCTTTCTTCTCTGCTCATGGATATAATATATGATATTTCTAAATTTCTAAATCTGATCAATTTAGTTCTAAAAGCCATCTGGCTCAAGAGTTTGAGGCAGTGGACGTGTACTAGTAGTTCCTTGTGTTATTAAATTCCAGATTTGCTTCCCAGGGGACCTACCCTGATCTAGGGCCTAGCCCCAGAGTCAGCCAATTTCCAGCCATCTCTCAGTTTGAGTTGCACTGACAGGCGATGACACTTATCTCAGCAGGAACCAACTCAGTCTTTTCCACCGTCACATCCCTGTGCCCAGCCCTGAGCCTGACACAGTGAGGCCCTGATACACGTACATTGAAGGAATACTGGAGTCTACTGTGTGTTGATTTCTCTAGTTTCATTCTCAGAGGGTGGCTTTTCCAATCTTCTTCCTAAATCCTGGGAGTACCATGCTCTGATGACATCTGTTTAAATTATATCTCCAAATTCCAATAGGATTGTGTTCCAAGAGAAAGTCAGTTATCTGAAGACATTGGGTTTTTTTTTTTTTTGACATACACGTATGTATATTTGTTTTTATATTCTTTTTCATTATAGGTTACTACAGGATATTGAATATAGTTTCCTGTGCTATACAGAAGAAATTTGTTATTTATCTGTTTTATATGTAATAATTAGTATTTGCACATCTCAAATTCCTAATTTATCCCTTCCCACCGCCACTGTCACCCTATCCTGGTAACCATAAGTTTGTTTACTATGTCTGTAAGTATATTTCTGTTTTGTAGATCATTAATTTCTTCTTTTTTTTTGTTAGATTCCACATATGAGTGATAGCATATGGTATTTTTCTTTCTCTTTTTGGCTTACTTTACTTAGAATGACAGTCTCCAGGTCCATCCATTTTGTTGCAAATGGCATTATTTTATTCTTTTTTATGGCAGAGTAGTATTCCATTGTATAAATATATCACAACTTCTTTATCCAGTTATCTGTTGATGGACATTTAGGTTGTTTCTATGTCTTGGCTATTGTATATAGTGCTGCTATAATCAATGGGGTGCATGTATCTTTTTGAATTTGAGTTCTGGATATATTCTGGATATATTCCCAGGAGTGGGATTGCTGGATTATATTGTAAGTTGGTTTTTAGGTTTTTGAGGAGTCTTCATACTGTTTTCCATAATGGCTGCACCAAACTACATTCCCACCAGCAGTGCAGGAGGGTTCCCTTTTCTCCACACCCTCTCCAGCATTTATCATTTGTGGACTTTTGAATGATGGCCATTCTGACTGGTGTGAGGTGATACCTAATTGTAGTTTTGCTTTGCATTTCTCTGATAATTAGCGATATTGAGAATTTTTTCATGTGCCTATTGGCTATTTGTATGTCTTTGTTGAAGACATTATTTTAAAGAGTGAATTGATTCCTAAGGTAGGACAGATAAGCCTGTATAACCCAAAATGTAGTACTATTGCAAAAAAAAAATCTGTGTATTAGCATTATAGTGGTAATGGCCATGGTTTGTTCTCTCCTGCCCTCTCCTGCATTGTAATTACATGTAAAGTTCATCTGCTAGTCTTCAGGTCAACTTAGAATCAGGAAACTCCTTACTCTTCATGTTGTTTTCAGGATTCAGACAAAAAAAAAAAATCCCAGATGTGCTTTTGGTGTTTGATAAGTGCCCTTTCAGCTTCTCCAACACAAATTGCCACGGGGACCTAGTGAGCTGGGCTCAGGCAAAGACTGAGAATGAGATCTCTCTCCTTCCTCACCAGCGGCATTTGGCTTTGGTAGATTTTCAAGACCTAGGGCTATTGGTCCCATGGTGGATTAGACAGTCCACCAATCCCTTAGTCTCTAAACCAGTGCTGTCCAAAAAGAACATTGTGCAATGATGGAAGTGGTTTACATCTGTCCAGTCCAATACAGTGGCTATTGAACACAAAAATGTGGCTACCATAACTGAGAAAATGAATTATTAATTGTATTTAATTTTATTATTTTTAATGTGATTTAATAGCACACGAAGCTGGTGGACAGCATATTGGACAGCACAGCTCTTGATCCTAGGGTAGAAGCACTTCTCTCTCTGACATAAGTGGCCTTCTAAGCTATCCATTGAAGATCACCTAGATTCAACCTTAAAATATGGGATAAAGTAATTCCAGGCAGGAAAAAAGAACAAATAAAGTGAAACAGAAACCAAAGCATGCAAGTGTGAGAGAAGCTGGCCCAGTCAGAGAACCACATCTGATTCTCTATGACTGAATATTAGTGTTTCGTTGGTTGGGAAAGTGGTAGGAAGTGAATTTTCTGAGAAGCAAAATCCTAAAGAATCTCGTAAGCCATGGCAAGAGGCTTGGGCTTTACCCTTGAAAGATGTGTGTTTCAAAGGGTCTGATAAATGGTCTGTTATCAAAATCCACTCAGCAAGTAAGCCTTTCAGCCTGTCAGGCCAGAGAGAAAAATCTTCAGGGTGTTGAAGGTTTTTCTGCAGCTCCTGTGCCACTCTGAGGCTGTGTAAGAACTCTGACAAGTGGTCATCTGTGTCTGGCACTGTCTTCAGGCGTGGGCACCTCCGAGAGCCACTTCCCAAATGCCAGAAGCCTGGTTTGGCATGAGATGTCCTCCTGAGGTTGAGCTGGGAAGAGATGCCTTAGAGGTCTCTGCACATGGCCCCTGTGCAATACTGGGGTCTGGGAGCAGCCTTCTCAGGGACCTGAGTGCAGGGGCAGAGGGTCACAACCACAGCCCCTAAGTAACTGGAGACACAGGATTTAAATTGAGATGAAGGGTCACCCCAGTCCGCCTCAGATACCTCACAAGGGCCAACACATTGGAAATCAGAGAAATAAAATAAAATCTATATCTTCTCTGTTTCTCCCCCCACCCCAAGATAAAATGTTTAACTATTTGGAGGGGATGTCTTTGCAGCATGTGTTTTTCCTATACCAAAATTTTAGAATTAAGTTCAAAACAATGATTTTCGTGGACCTCAAACATTCTAAAGTAAATTGAATCCAGGATTTAACTTCTCCCATGGCAAAAAAAAAATAAAGTTTTACTCTGAAGAGCAAAAAGGAAGAGTTCTTTGCAAAGATTGTCACAATCCATATTTTTTCCTTATTAAAAAAGAAAGTACTAATGTATACTACTGGGAGTTTTTTTTCTCTCTTTCATCTGAATCTCTGATATCTGCTTTGATTTGAATATTGTTGGTACAGTAACAAAAGTGTTAAGTTTATTGTCACACAGGGACTGTGTGATTCATAGACTTCCTCACGTTCACGGTAACTCGGGCCATCTTACACTCCTAGTACTGATTTCCAGCAGAAACAAAGTGAGAAGCAAAAAGAAAATAAATCTGCCCCATTGTTAAATTTGTGCTCCTGATGCCTGCCGTTGTTACTACCGTAACAACTAGGGGTGAAGCTGTCAGTTTGACAACTTGTAAAGCTCTTTATCATAGAAAGCAAGAAAAATCAATGCCGAATTACCTCAGGAATATTATTGATGACCTAAATGTCATTTTCTGTTTTTATTACTTTTCATTGTATTTAGCTTGTAATTCAAACCGCTCTCTAATTAATTTGGCTTGGCTCAGTTGGAAATAGAAAAAGCTAACTATCTAATAGGTGACACATGTCACAGAAAAACCTTACAACGTCCCCGTTTCCCCAAGATCAATGAACCGTGAAACAACTTCCCAAACTTCTGTTTTTCTAGTAAATTCTTAAGAAATACAATAAAATTAAATTTGTCTAGTCCTAAGAACCGGGGAGAAACATGAATGAGCAAAAGTGACCTGAAAGCCTGGTTTTATCTAGCCATAATCTCTCTCCGAGTTGTTAAAATATCCCGAAGCACTTGATCATGTTGCATGTTCATTTCAGAGCCATGTGTTGTATTTGCCAAGTGCACATGGTCCTGATTTGAACCGTGAGTTCCCTGGCTGTTAAGCAGAACTCTGGGCTGGCTCGGACAAGGTCTCGAGTAGGTCAAAGGCCCAGAGCCTACATCTTGGTTAGATCTTACCCACCTGGAAACCAGAAGCTTGGGTCAGGGCAGCCGTGCCTGTGACGGCCCCTGATTAGATTAGGTCTACGTTTATCAACTACACAGAGAGTACACTTAACCTTTCAACTCAAGAGTTTTGATGTATCTTTATTTTCAAATGAAAAGGTGAATGTTACTGTGCCAAAGTCTTGGTCCAATAGCAATGAAGTGTAACATACAGCTTTTTCTAATTTCATCTACTACCAAGTTGGTTAAACAACGTGTAAGCATATCTGTTTTCCAAATTTTACAAGTATGATATTTTGACATTGATAGACAACTACCCTATAATTTTATATCCCTTTTATTTTTCATAAGAATTTAATATTTACCTTCGGTTTCTGCTTAGCTTTATCTGTGTATTTATTTATTTGTTATTTAGATTTAGACTAGAGCTATTATTATTCTACCAATTATTAGGTAGATTCGTATCCTGAAAATCCCTATGTGGAAGGAGCAGTAAACTACTTTTAAATTTTTGAATGTTTTTATTCCCTTAAGTATTTGGCTTAAATATTACTTTGAAATGTTCCTTCATTTCTTCAGAGTGCAGAGTTTAACTCTCTGCAAAGTTTTCATTAAACTTCTAATGAGACACATTGAACACAATTTTAGAATAGGATTTCACAGTTCCGTTGATTCACTCTCTGGAGGAGACTTTGATGCCTTTGACTGCTGGGCAGTCTTACCCCACAGACATAGGGTCTGCCAGGGGCATCCATTGCCCCCCAGGTCTCTGTTGGATAAGTTCCTGGAACAGCACTGGTAGTGATGAGGCTGACCCATGGGAAGTGGTCTGAGTCCACTAGAAAGGACCAAGACCTCCTTGTTCATCCACGTACTCACCAGTTCCTCACTGAGTGCTGTGTTATCCCCACCGGGGCTTGGGTCAGGGTTGGGGATGAAAAGGTCCCTTTCCTCTTGGAACTCACTCTCGAAATTCTTTTGTATCAGTGTCCCTCTCCTATGCCAGCATGAGGTCATATATAACTACATGTTGTGGCCTTCAAGGTAAAATTATTCGAATGTAAAAAGGATCGCTTTTCTTGTCATTACATTGTTTCTGCAGTACACTTGTTCAGCTAAGTCATTTCGTGTGATGTGTATAGAATTTCAGCCCAGAATGCAGGTGAATTTCCTTAGAGAGGAAAGGCAGCAAAGGGCTTTTAGGAGAAATAACTCTTTCCTCCAATAAAGGAAAGATAAAATGAGCTCATTTTAATTAAATTAAAAGTCATTGCCCATCGCCCCAACGTAGGGATCTCTTCTTTTCCTCATCTATGTGTAATCCAAATCTTAGAGCCATGCTGAGCCTTTTCTGAAAACACGAGGTTGTTTTGCCAATTCACTTCAATTTAGAAGTAATTTTTAGAATTTCCTATTACATTTATAAACTTAGAATTTCAAAAACTGTGTGAAGTGTTATTTTTAATCTTATCTCGATATTTTTGATGCCAATTTTCTGATCTTGAGGTTGTATCATTTTAAAAGTTGTTGTTCCGAATTTTATAATCACCAGAGAAGTAACTCCATATCAGCAGGGATCATCATTATCTTGATTGCTGTTGACAGGCACATTTTTATGGCACTTAATTTACTGAATAAGTATTTGCTAGGTCAGCTGATAACATTGACTGAGCCCTCTGTGTGAACAGAATTCAAATATTTTTATAATGTGGCCAACACTAGTGATGGGGAAAAGGAAATATATGTGCTTAGATTACTTTTATATAATTTTCTCAATTTCTAAATAAACCCCTGCACCTTCACAGCCTACGAAACCCACTTCCTCACTTCCGATCACCTTGTGTTGGACAACCCTTTTTGAGCTACTCTCTGTTGATTTTTTACATCAGTCAGAAAATCATGCTCCAATCCCCCTTTTACCCTGGTTTTTCAGAAATCTATTTTATATTTAAGGGTTGCCAGGGTCCGTCTATCAAGATCCTACACTATCAACCTTTCAGACATCCAGGAAACAGGCACTGAGCTCCTGCCGTGCACCAGGCTCTGTTCTAGACATTGAGTCTAAGTCTACAGATTTTTTAAGGTCATTGGAAAACTATGGCTGATGACCCAATTAATGCTACTGGGACTTCAGCATTGGAACCGGAGGCCACTGAATAATTCCTTCTAGGTCTTCATGTGCTTGGTTTTGGAATGTCCCAGCCCCTTGTGGAAAGAAAGCAGCATTCGGCATGCTCCAGAATGAGTCCTGAGCACCAAGTACCAAGTTACCACGGGCCTGGCTTGGACTCACTGTAAGACCTGCATCACCCTTAACGTATACATTTTCTGGGCTGTTGGCCTCGTCATGGTCAGCTTTCTCCTGCCTCTCACCCACTGCTGTTAAGAAATTCTGATGCTGCTGACCCCCACCCCCAGATGTCGAATTGGGGCACACAGCTCATGGAAGTGAAGAAAGGGTGGAGGCCCTCACAGTGTTTCAGTGAGCCTGAAACTCCTTCCTGTAGTTCTTTGTCTTTTTGCCCTCAGCCACCATCTTTTCTTTCTGTTTTGCCTTTAATCTGTAATATTTTAGGAAGCCTCCTTTTCTGCACAAGTCTCCTTTCCACCTTCATATCCTCTGCCATCATTTTACTCCCATGCTTGTACTTATCCCAGAGAAACAGTATCTATGAGGCCTGATTGTGAAATGTTTCTTAGAATTAATCAATAACACCTTGAGGTTTTCCAGCTTATTTTGTATATATTTATCCTGGAATATAGTACGCATCTCTCTAGCCTGCAATTTTGTAGTTGTTTGGATGTTGGCAGGTTTTAGGGGTGGGAGGGGAGGAAGTTGTATTTTTAGCTGAAGCGATTCGCTTTGTAAATGGTGTACACTGTGGTCCGGCCTCCAGTTGATTTACTGCATATGGAACCAACTCACTCTAAGTACACTCTACAATTTCAGTGGTTTACAAAACCAATAAAAATATAAAATGCCGAAATAAATATTTAAGATTCCGTTTCTGCATTGCACTAAAGATATGATGAAAATAAATTTTAAAAGAAAGTATTTGCACTTGAGGAATTCAGGTGAAAGTCATGAAACTATAATTAAAAACAGAGTTGTAGGACCCAAGTAAAATTTGGGAGAGATAATTAAATTTTACTATCCGTCTTATTTTTATCTTATATTCATTTAAACAAAGCCAATCTTGATGGACTATAAAACACACCATATGTTGTCATTTTAAAATGAAGTCCTGTATTTAAATTTGGCATGTCTGTCACATGGCTGTATGTCCCCACTCCCTGCATCAGAATTCTCAACACAGGGCTTCAAGGAAACCACTATGAATTCAATAGAGTTCTCCAAACGATGAACCTATTTGCTGTCTCATTTTTAGATACATCCCCAGCCTTACTCCTCCTTCAGTGATGCTTTCTCTAGCTGCGACAGTTGTCCTGTTCCCTTACAAATATGCTGGAGTCCTTCATCAAAGGCCATCTCACAATCCGCCCTCTACTGAAGTTCACTTTTTTTCTTCAGTGTTCAAATCTCACTCCCTACAAAAAGCCTTTCCTAGAGACCACAGCCCAAAGGGAGCACCCAGTGGTTCCCAAACCTGACAGCACATCAGAATTCACAAGGGCACTTCTTTAATATATAACTTCTACCAGACCTAGTAAATCAGACCCTCCAAGTCTGAGACCTAGGAAGTACAGCTTATTCTGATACAACTGCCTGGTATTCTCCACAGATGTTTTGGGAACCACCGGTATAAATGAAAGAACCAGTATATTCTAGAGCATATATATATACGTCTGTGAGACTCAGGTCCAGCAGACTATAAAATTACAATCTCTTTCCCAAAGAACTTTTTGGGAAGAAACTCTGATGCTATGCAGGTTTAAGAAACCCCCAACTAAGTTGAGACATCAGATAGTTTGAATATAGTCCTATGAAGGTGGTCCAGTGAAGCAGAGACTGCTGTCCTGAGTGGCGTATGGTGGCCAGTCTCATTTTGTATTGTCTCTACTGAGTATCAGAAGTGCTCCCCTCTGTCTTCTTTAAAATGCAAGTAAGTTTTCTGTCTTTGATCCAGAACTCTCACCGTTACTCGTGCTCAGAATGATTCCAAATGGAGAGTGAGTCTCGATTTCCTCCATACTGAAGCACTCCATCCTATGGTGGGTCAGGTTATGGGATCACTTTTGCCCATAAGAGACCTGGAACCATTTAGATAAAAATTAGTTGATTTCAGTGTCTTTTAAAGGGGATTTTCCTTTTTTTTTTTTTTTTTTTTTTTTTTCATTCAGAAGAAGTGAACTGTAGAGTTTTAGAACTAGAAGTGTCCTCAGAAACCATCTCATTCAGTCCTCTGGTTAAGTCTCCGTGACTTCATGCCGACAAATGTTTGGATCAGAAGATCTCACTAGCTTAGATGAGTGCAAAAGCCTACTTGAAATAAGACATGTGTAAGCCACAATTGTACAACATTTTAAATTGTTTTTAAACTGTAGATTTAACCAATGGTTACAATCACTTGTAGTATAATTATATTATCTAGTATAGTTAGCGTCCTGTTAGAGATTGGATTCCTTTACAAACTACCATTTTAGACACACACCTCTACTCCACCCCTGCCTTTTCTCTATAGCTTTTGGAAGGGAATCCTTGACCAATACGTTGATTTGATTGTCAGCAGTGAGCAACTTTGAAGACTTAGTTATGATTAACCTCATTTGCCAAGACAAAAACTAAAGTGTATTTGTTTCTTATTAAACACTTTTTAGGAGATGGACCCTGGACCAGTGGTTTTATATGCATTAATTCTGTGGGTATCATTTATTAATCCTTACAGCCATCCTCAGAGTAGGTGTTGTTATTTCTGCTTTACTCGTAAGGTAACTAAGGCCTGCTCAAGGTCAGATGACGACTAAGTGGCAGAGCTAGGAATCCAATCTCGGTCCAGCTCCAAGGGTGTGGAACAGCAGTTAATGCCGTTAGGCCATGATTTAGGCTGAGGTTCTTAAAATTTGGAGTGAATTATTAATTAAAGCTGCGAACTTTCTCCCTGTGTAACTTTGCGCGTGTGCAAAATTTTGCCTATGCAGTCGACCCTTGAACAGCAGGGGTTTGAACTGTGCAGGTACACTTAGAGGTAGATTTTTTTCAGTGAATATAGCACTACGTTTACCATATGCAGTTGGCTGAATCCACAGAATCTGAAGATAAGAAGGGCTGACCATGGGACTTGAGCATCCGGGATTGTGGTATCCATGGCAGGCCCTGGAACCAGTGCCCTGTGGATACGGAAGGACAACTGTAGTTTCACAAGATTCAAAGGCTCCCTGAAACCCATGTCACCCAATGAGTACAAACTTCTAGATTGAGCTTGACAGTAAAGACTGTTAAATAATTACAAGGTGAGTAAACAATTTCCTCGTGTCCTTCACATATTGATTTTAGCATCTTAGATGGGCACAGGAAGGAATAGTCTAGTAAATTTGGTACGTGCATGCCATTGGGTTCAGGTCTATGTTACAGGTGGGGGTTCTCATTGTTCTTTTTGAGTGAGCAGTGACACCTTTTTTAAAGGTTCGTTTTTGGTTTTTGTTCAGAAATCACACTCTAGAACTCACTTTTGCATATATAAAAAATAATAGCATAGAATTTTAAAATAATAGGGCCAAAAGGGACCTTAGAGATCACCTAGTACAATCTTCTCATTTATAGATGAGATGAGGAAAAAGGGCCCAGAGAGTTTCTGAGACATACTCAAGGTCACACAGCCGATTAGTCAGGGTGAGGCTTGGAGTCCCAGTGCTTTTCCTACGGTGTGGGATAAACCAGTAGTTCATGGTGTGCACATCCAAAGAAATAGTAGGTACCCATTCTGCATCTTGAATCCGTTCCTTCCCAAACTACTGAAACGCTCTTGCTTGATTGAAAAATAAAACAGTAACAAGATATTTAGCACCAACATTTATTTCTGCCCTAGATAAGTTCAGATAGATGCTGGAGTACACATTCAAGAATGCAGTCTGGAGGCTGAGAGCTGTGGTGCTCATGAGGTTAGCAATACTGGCCTGTAAAACAGAACTGTAGTCTGGATTAACATCAGCTCAACCGTCTTTACTGAGATGAGTTACTCCTTTGCGTCTTCCCCCAGGAGCACTTATTGGGCATCAAACCGAGTGCCAGGCCCTGTGTTTGGCCCTAGGAACACGGGGACACCTAAGATCCAGCCCCTGTTCTCACAAAGATCTCAGGCACTCTGGGGGTTGGCAGACCAGTGCCACCCGTTTCCCCACAGCATTTTACTTGATGGAGGGGACGGTGCCCTCACGTCATCCGCCTTCCAAACCACATCTTGGAGGCATTTCTCCTCAGAAGAATGGCTTCTTATTTCCTCAAAAGGTATTCTCCTTAAAGGAAGACATTTTAAGTTTGTGTTAGCAGAGTATTGGCCAGTATACATAGTTTTCCTTCAACAGCAGTTCCTCTTGCAGAAGTAGTCATAGATCATAACCAGACTAATTAAGAAATAGGAGCTTTTTTTCCCTCACGAAGCTAATAATTATCAACCCCAGCTTTTCAAGGATGTCTCCAGTGATCCAGGGACATTGAAAAATTCCTAGAATAAAAGTAATTCTCATTTTCCATGATTTAAAAACCAAATACGTACAAGGATAAACACCACAGTAAATAGTCGGTGGTATGGCAAAAACAAACTCCAGGGAGGAGCCTTGCTCCCAAAAGTGGATGAGTGGGGCTATTCTGTTAGATCAGCAAAAATGTGATGATGTAGCCATTGATAGCCTTTTACATTTTACAAGAAAATGAATGAAAACTACATTTTAATACCACCAATTCACTCCTAGTCAGTCATCACTCTCTAAATTAATAATTCAGCATATTTGTTCTCGTTTTAAATGATTATGTACTAAGCTGGGAAATGGTAATGGCATTTTCAGATTTTGAATTCTTATGATATTTTAAGTTGCAAGCAACTCTTTTAAGCCAGGGGAGAGAAAAAGAGAGCTCGAGCAAGCAAGGTTGTGCGTGTGCTGATAGGCGCGAACGTATAGGGGAGTTTTTCATCAGGGATTTCTCAAGGCATTATAATGCAAATTGCATTTTTAAACCGGCCAAACTATTGATGGCTTTATTGAATGGAATAATTTATTACAGAAGTATTTTAGTCGGATGACATTTCATCATCAAATAACAGTAAACACAATAGCCATTCCCATAAGACTGTTCTCTTGAGCCAAGGGCTTAAAAAAGGAAATAAAACTTGCCCTGTTCCAAACATAGCATTGTACCAAACAGTTGTTTATTTCACTAGAGAAGAAAGGAGTTCTGCCAGCCAGACATGGTGGACCAGAAAAACATGCCGTTGTGTCAGATCATCCCAAGAAATCTCCATTTTCTCCTCCTTTCCTAATAATGTTTGACAAGTGGAGATGAATTTTTAAAATCCAAGTCTCTTTTATGCCATTCATTGGGATAATACTATAAAATCTCTCCTCGGGTACCCAGAGTATTACAACATCAATGACCTGTCAGCAGCTGCGTACAGTTTTTCTTTTTAAGACTGTGTAAAGCTATGGTTAAATTCTCATTTTCTAAAATAGGTTTAAGTATGGGGAGAGCCAAAATTAGGTGCACTTTTCTTGCTAGAAATCAGACCACAAATTGCACATTGTACTTACAAAGATGATTAAGGCGGTCCAGCCACACACCAGCAGTTCAGCAGATTAATTGGAGCATGCAGATTTGTGTAAAAACATATGTTGGGATTGGGGAAGCCTTTTTTTTTTTTTAATGCTGTTCAAAAGTTTTTTTGCAAGTTCCAGTATATAATTTGTACATTGTCTAATTCTCCCCCTGAAAGTCTAAGATTAAATTCATATATGTCGGGGGTCTAATATTTAGGCATTTTTGTCAAAATGGAAATGTCTTATTGGTACCTTTCTCCCAATTAGCTGGTGGCAACCTTTCTCACTTAGTAAACCTCAGAGTGTTCATTATTTTAAAATTGTTGCACGATGAAACCAGAGCAACTTGTTTAAACAAGACGTAGACTTAGGAGCCAAATGGAGCTGGAGCCTTTGAGCCCTGATTCACGTGAACATATAGTGAACGCTTGGGAAGTGTAAGTTGGAATTTGCTGGAAAATGTGGATTAAAAATAACTCTCACAGAAAGTTTTGAGATAAGTATGCAAAGTGCCTGGCAGAGTGCCTGATGCTTAGCGGGGGCTGAGTATTGCCTGGGGCGGAGCTGGGGGGTGGTGGCTGGTGGCTGGGGCTGCCCAGTGGAGGAGGATCAGTGGTGGCCATGTGAGATGGTGTTGACCTTGGACATCTAGGCAGTTAAGTCGGTTATTTCAAGGGGGAAACATCGGGGTCTAGCAAGCAGTACTTACTTCAGGCAGTTGTGAAGTGCTTCACATTTAAATTTCTTGCGGTGTTCCTGGAATACCACAATCACTGCAAGGTTCAGCACGCACTGGTCTTTGTGCCCTTGTTTGCTTAAGAATATGTCTGCTCAGAATTTTCCTGTTGCCCTTACTATATTTGCTCTGGAGCAGTGAAAAAAAAACAAAATCATTCTCTGGCTGAAATCCCCAATCTTTCGTAAACTTTGTTGTTGGAATTCAGTTGGATCTCATCTTAAACAATGCTTAACTGTTGGGTTATCCAGTCTCACCTCCTTCCCTTTGGTTCTGTTTGGTAAGCAAATCCCTCCTTTCTTTCTCAGTTTCTTCATGTGCTTGATATATCTCCTCCCTTCTGCTGTTTTCCCCTTCAGCCCCATAAACATAATTGTCGCACCCCTGCGACTCTTGAAGAGATAGGCTGGAGTTCCTGTAGGTACCATTTTCGAGACAGTCCCCTTGCTGCTTTCTTGGGACTACAGGTGGGTGACTTTTCCCTACCCAAGTGAAACCATCAAGTACTGTTAAGTGCTGCCTTGTTTGGACTGTAAGGAGATTGGGCTATCTTTCCAAATGATCTATGAGGTTGATTCCCAGTGTCAGGGTGCTGCCCTGTAAGGTCTAGTTTGCTTGCACAGATTCACCAAAAGGGGCCTCCATGATCCCTACTTCTGTGTATTTCTGAGAATGGAGCAAATGATTAACATTTACATGGAGAAAGTTCCAGGTCATTGAGCCAGCCAAGGGAAAATATCCATAAGTCAGTCATGGAACAGCTTGTCATCTAAGCGGGTTCCTGTCAGAGTAAAATTATAACTGTAGTAATTTTGCCAAAAGAGGCACTGAGCAGTGATGACCAGTCATTTCATTAACTTTCCTGATGTTCTGCTGGACCCTGCTGTTAAGAGAAATGTTTGATGGGCCACACACTTGGACCCACTGGGCTTCGGTGGTTCATCTGAAACGAAGTTAGATGTCTGTTGACATTCTGGGGGTGCATGATGTTCTAACCCAGCAAGTTGGTTAGGCATGTACAGAAGGGGAAACTTAGCCCAGGACACCTGTGAGGCAGGTGGGTGCAAGTGACACTGATACACACGTTCACATAAACGCTTCAGTTCAAGGAAGAGCCACTGATCGTAGCTGGAGCTAGTGATTGGGCTTAGGACTTGTTACACATTGCAGCTTGAAAACTGGCTCTCCAGTGCCTCATGGAGCGACTGTTCTGATACCTTGTGCAGACAACTAATTGGAAGTTGAGCACCTCTCAGGAACTCAAATACTTTTCACAGAAAGAATTGCTAGTTATGCCATAATTCTTGTACCCAGGACTTATTATAGCTGAGGACCTGCTTGCCCAAAGTTTAATTTATCCCTCTGTTTGTTACTTTGACTGACTTTTATACCAAATAAACAGCGAAACCCACACTACTTGCAGTGGTTGCCCATCCACTTGAAAGACCTTTTAGAATGTTTTAATAATTCTACATAAAACTTCGTTAAATTGAGATCAACAAGTAACACTAAACATGGAGACATATAAACTATTTTGATATAATACAAATCTTATTAATCCTGACTTACCAAAGGTTCCAGAGTTAAACTCCAACAATGTTCATTGAGTAAAAGAAAGTTGAAAGAAAACAAGGAATATTTCTAAGTTAGCATGCATGTCCTTATTATAAAGTTGATTTCACTTTTGGTTTGTGTTCAAGGCAATAAAGCTGAAAATACCTATTTTTAAAGTAACTTTTTATTCCCTTAGATAAAATCTGAGTTCTCAGCCCTGTGTGAATGATTGGTGCAAATTGGGTTATGTTCTTTATCTCCTCCTAACTCTGCTTAACAAGAATGCTACTTATCTTTATTATTCTTATTTTTAAAAATTGTAATATTTCTGAAATTTTGCTAGATCTATAGGTTTCATAGTTGTAGGTATTTGTCCACTGTGTGTATAATGTACTCCTCCTCCTCAGTGGACCCGGCATCTCATTGTGACAGCCCCTTGTTTTCATTCTGTCCATATTAATGTCTTTTTATCTTGTGTCTTTCTGATTGGGTCTGTGGACACAACTCCCAGAAGGTCATTGTTTTGTGCTATATGAGATCATATTAGACCCAGCATTTAGGCCACCAAGACGTCAAGTGCTTCCCAACCTGCCTGTCACCTGCTCTCATTCTACTGCTGTCTCTCCCTCCAGCTTTGCTCTTTTCTCTGCCACCAAACATCTTCCAAGAGTCATCTGCACTTGGGGTCTGCCCTCCCACCCCACAGTCTCTCAACCATAACTGGTACCACGGCAGCTCCTCGTCAGACGCAGGACAGACCGACGCCCTGGTCCTTCTCACATCTGACCACACTCCTCTCTTTGGCACTGTTAACCCCACTCCATGACTTTCTGAGCCCACTCTTTCCCGATTTTCCTTCTGCCCCCTTGATGCCTCTCAGGCTGCACAACCTTCTTGGCTGGTTTCCCTCTCTCCTTCCACCAGCCCCTGACCTTCTCAGCCCCAAGCTTCCCACGTCAGACCTCCTCTCTTTTTATTCCCCTGGCCAAATCTTGTCTACATGCCTTTCTTGAACATAATTTCCAAATTTGTATCATCCGTTTAGATCTTTTTCTTGAGTTGCAGATTTATTCCGTTAACTACCTAGTGCGGTAATTTTCAAACTGGCTGTTAGGGAAGCCCCGAGGTACCAGACACAAACGCCTGTATCCTTATCCTTGCCCTGTCCTTACCCTCCCATCCTTCTCCATCTTACATTCTCCTCTCGGCCTTCAGAGCCAAATAGAGATGGCACCTCTTTAGCAAAACCTCCCCCACTGTCACTCCTCCACCTCCCCATCAACACTGTTGAACTGTAGTAGCTTTTCAGAAATTACAGCGCAGTCATTAGTAGCTATAGTTTCATACTCTGAACCCACATTTTCATTTGCATCAACAAGAAGACTGTGCTATGAAGAATGATGTAAAGATATAGGGACCACTTCTTTATCATGCCAGGGAAGATACTTTTGCCTTCTGACCTCCTTTCCCTTTACCCTCTTTATAATCACTTGTGTATAATTTTAAAAGTTATTCTGTCTTTTGTTATTTAAGTATCCTATCTCTCTTTATATCCAGAACTAGCTTAAGATTATAGTGAATATATTTAACTCCCCCAAATCTATTAGGCTAATTAATATTAAACAAGTGGATATGTTCTTATCATAGCACTGTTGTGATCATATACATATTTATGCATTTTATTAATTCTGAAACAGTTAGATTTTAATTGCACTATAGATATAGTCAGTTTTGTTGCTTAAAGACTGATTTCTATTTGTTTGAAAAATATTACAGGTCTTGTTGTTTTAATTACATTCCCAATGTACAACTATAGGAGTCACAGTAAAAGACCAAAATCAGGTAACACGTACAACGTATTTAATATTTCTCCAAATAAATTAGGAGAGTGATTATATTCATACTTTTTGATAGGAATAATGCAACTTACAGTTGTAAACTTGGACTAAGGCCAAAGGTGTTTAATTACCTAAAAGATGAAATGTTACCCCATGTAAAGTAATATAATGATAATCATACTTTTAAAAAAAAAAAAAGATGAGTAGTTTGAACTCAGGCAGGATTTTTTTTTAATATTTAAAATCTTAATTGGCACATCCTCACAGATAAAAATTAATATTACCTTCAAATGTTTTAGGATGCCTGACAAAAATCCCGCTTTGTAGAAACAAAAGGTTTGTCTGTGGATACAGCGTGAGAAGTAGCCTGTCAGAGGTGATGGCATCAAAGTGTAAACTATCTCAGTCTCAAAACAAAATTATTACGTAAGCGTATTTTAATAATGCTTAGCAATTACATCAAATTTGTAGCATTTAAATACTCTCTGAATAATAATAATGAATCTTCTTATCTCCTTACACAAGATAAGATGTAAAATATAAGGACTCTCACTTTTTATTCTGACTGAGCTAGAAGAACAACAAATGTAAATAAACAGGAATACAGGGTAGAACGGTTCAGCAGGACTTTCCAGGGTTCCTCCGTTAGCCCTGGGTTAGAGGTAAGCAGACCTCAGTCCTAATGTCAGTGCCTCGCCACTAAGTCTCTGGGGACTCACTTAACTTCCCTAAATACTTCATCCTCCTAAACAACGTATCAGCATTTTCTAGAATGTGTAAAATGCTATACAAACGTAAATCGGTGCTATTTTCTTACCTCTGGGTAAAAAAAAGGAAAGTGTCTTTACAGCTTAATTCTTTGGTCCTTTAATCTAGCTCTCTCCTCCTGTCAGCCTTCTCTAGATGAGTAAAATAAAACAATCTGCTTTTCCCCATGTTTCCCGAAATAGAAAGAAAGAAAGAAGAGGCTGAAGTGTGCTCTAGGCTGACTGTCCTTATTGCCTCAAGTCTTTGGCTAATTACTGTCATTTAACTTTGGGTAATTTATGTAAAATTGCCCAAAGAAACTGACCCCCCCAACACACACAAGTTGAGGGGTTCCAGAACAGCAAACTATTTTCTTGAGCTGATTATCTTCAATCCTTTAGAATAAGTAAGTTTAGAAACACTTTAAATAAATAAAATTTCATTAAGTTATGCAAAGCACTTTGAGAAAAGAAGATAGGTATGGAGGAAATATGTATTCTCAATCTCCTGTGACCTCTTTTGTTTGTTGTGGTTTGTGTTTAAAGTTTGTAAGTAGATAAATGAAGATGCAAAATGAGAACTTTTGTTGTTAGAATATTACAGACCTTTTATACTTGCTGAATGAATGGTGTTAACTTCTGACAAATAAGTGAGATTCAGTAAAAGAACAAGACTCTTTTGTTAACCATCTCTCAACTGAATGAAGACAAAGTCTGAATATCACACAATGAGTCTAAAAGGCTTCCTTTTAAAATTATGCCCCATTCATGATATCCTTCTTTGTCGTGAAAGTTGTTTCCATCTTCTTCTGATCCCGTGCTGGTCAGCTTGAGAGCAGCATCTGACCACCTGGAGGCATTAGAGTCGAGAGTCTTCAACATATGACACAGGGACTGTTAGTCCTACCAAAGACAGATCGAGTCTAGAACCAGTGCAGCATCCTGGGCGAGATAAAAAAATTCTTTCAAGTGGTGACCGTGGAATGTTTCTGTAAAGCCAGTGCTTGGTCCCTGAATAAGCCTGAAGGGCGTTATCAGTGTGTCAGGAGCTCTGGGTGATTGATCTGTGTTGGATAGATCATGAAAATAGACAGAAGGCACAGGGTTGCTTTCCTGTGGAAATGTGGTAAATTGCCATATGTGTCCCCGTTAGGAGCCTAGCTGATCTCGCAGTGGATGTAACAGCCTTACAGACGGGACTTCTGGGCTCTTGAGATCTTCAGTGTCTTTCTGTGAGGTCTAAATAAAACCACCTGGCTCTTCAGTCTCAAGCATGAGACTTTGGCAGGGGGTCAGGACTGTTGCCAGCAATCTTTCCCAGCCTTACATTCCAAACACCTCTTTCCCAGAGTTGTCCCTGCTCAGAAGTATGGCTGGAAGTGGATTTGTGTTAACCCAAAAGGTACAGGAGGGGTGCCAGTGTCATACTTACATGCCACAAAGGCTAAGGTGGCAAATCCAAACTAAAAGGGAAAAGTTTCGGGCTCGTTTTCCTCTAAAAATGTCCCAGCAAAAAAAAAAAAAAAATTGCTGAGAGAAAAAGGATGAAGCGTGAAAAGCCATAACTTTTCACTTCCCTCTGACGCTGCCTGTCAACACCGAAGGCTGTCCTGCTCGGGGAAGGCGGAAAGCTCATCCAGGACACAGAGGCAAGTGATTAAGTAAAGCAAGTAAGAGCACTGGCTTTCAACCTAAGCAGCGCATCCTCTGTCTGCCATTAGGGTCAAGATCGAGACCACACCTGGGCGAAATAGCTAAGCAGAAATATTCTTCATAACGTTGCTACCTTTCCTTCATTCATTCAGCAGTCATTTATTCAACATCGTATATCGCTAAATGCCAGGTAATGGTAAAGTAGATGAGAAATTGCTTTTTTGGAGCATGCCGTCTATGCAGGAGGTAAACATTAAACAAATCAAACTAAATATGTCACTGTAAGTCTTTTAAACCTAGAGTTTGCCAGTGAGACACCAGTTCATTTTGCCATTTTGCTTCTGAATCCTTCAGCACCGTCCATTTCATAAACCAAAATAAATTCCCTGAATATGAGGTTTTATAATACCATCTCTCTGCAGTCATCATATCTCATTCAGAAATAAATAACAAGCCATTATTATTTGTGGAAGGCATCGGACCTAATATTAGGCATTTTCGTTATTTAATAGCTTGTATTGGGTGCGAATTTGGGCTCAACCAGTTGCCATAACTGGTTGGTTGTATTTTGCTTCCCTTTTCCTTCAACGGGTATTTTTTTTTAAATAGTGATAATGGATCTATTTTTGCAATGGCCCTCTTTGTAGTGGAGTGGGGTGGGGTTTTTCTCTGTCTCTGACATTAAATTTTACCAGTCTGACAGGGACTCCAGCTACATCAACAACCACACAAAAAAGTAAGGTCTTCTGCGAGCACGAGGCACTCACAGATTACTTCAGATATCATCTGGCATTGGCCTTAGCATGGCCTGTTAGTTCAAGCCCTAAAAATAAACACCTATTAATCAGCTAATGGCAACATGAGTGGACCAGCTCTCTGACTGGGGGGACCTCAGTCTAACCTCATTCAATAGCGTGTCTTATGTCACCCAGGATGAGGCAGTTTGCAGCCAGGAATGCCTCTAAAAGAAGACAGTCAAAAGCTTAACTAAATGTTTAAAATAACCTCCGTAACTCCTCTCCACGCTGACAGATGGCTTTCAGCTCGATGGAGGCAGACCGCAGCACCAGCCCCAGTGGCCCCGGTGGGCCCAGCGCAGAGCCGCAGAGTTTATAAAGTGAAAGTGCAGGTTCAGCAGGGATCTCCCTTGTCTTGCTTTTCATCAGAAAACAAGCAGGCGAGAATCACTCCTGGAAGTTCCTTATCTTCATAAAATTTAGCTAAAGACTCCTGTTAAGTTAAATAAAGTGGCTATGTAAGTCACTCAGGAAGCTGTTGGCTGTTCACCTCGGGCCCACAGACCTCTCAAAGAATACAAACCAGAGGGCCCCCCGGAGCTGGGCCGCGACTGTTTACATACTCGTACTTTGTCCCAGCAGCTCCGGAGAGTTGAGCCCCCAGTATAGTTTTCAGTTGGTGGGGTTTTTTTCGATTTTTTTTTTTTTTTTTTTGAATGGTGGTCTTTTTTTCTGTATGGAGTGGAAATGGGCGGAGGGGGACAGATGTGTTTTAATGTATACTTTTCTCTAATGTGTTTACCCCCCAAATAAGTGAGCTGTCGTAGATACTTTGGCCCTGCACAAAGTAAATATTTAGCTCACAAATTCCATACAGAAACATGGCCCGGGGTATTTGGGTTTCATGGAGGAGGATTACCCGGGGGTGGACGGCTGGTGTGCACACTCCGTGGGATGGGTGAAAGAGGGCTCTCTCCGCTGGCATACCGACCCCTCGGCCCTCGCAGCACCTCCGTCTGCTGGGCAGCACCCCCCTGCCCTTCGGCAGCCTCACGCCCACCCCGCTTTTCCAGCTGTGTCTTCTGCCAGGCCCGTGACCTTTGTTTATTCTGGACTTTTCTGCGCTGCCCCCAGAGCCCCCAGGCTTTTTCTCATCACTCTGTGTGTGCCTCTCCCTCCCCTGGAAGCATATTCCCTCTCGTAGCACTCAGCGAGCCTGATTTCAAGACTGACTCCAAAGGTCACCTCGCCTCTGCTCAGAGCCTTCCCTGCCCTTCCCTGGGCCACCACAGGGCCTTCTGCAGCAGTTCCCTTACTACATCTGTCCATCTCCTCTGCCCCCTGCCTTTTAACCTTGTCCCCCTAACTCCTGAGAGGAGGCCCTGGAGGACATTTGCAGAACACGGCGTCCTTTGCAGAAAGGCAGAGGGTCCCATTCTTCCTGTTCTGCAGTCAGGAAAACAGGGGAGGTTGCTTTGCATGCACACAACGGCACTGCACAGAGAGGAGGTGGAGCTGGCTTCCCGCAGGCACTGTCCGTTGCTCCTGTGTCATCTGAAACAAGCCACTTGACCTCTGAGAACCTCAGTTGCCTTATTTGTCCAGTCAAAATAAAGCATTTTTTGAGGGTCAGATAGTTCCTGTACAATTTGTGGAAGTATTTTAAGAACTCTGAAGCTTTTTCCTCTCCACCAGCTGAAGGATAGAACCCGGGCTCACTAGAACATGTCCTGTCCTTTGAGTCCAGCCCTGCGGTGCTCCACCCTCACATGTGACCCTTCACCTGGTACTTAAAAAAAATTCTGTCCTTAGTCTCAGATTTTTTTTCCTGCAGTTGTCTGATAAAATAGCTTCATTGACCACAAGAAAACTAAGGGTTTGGCCACCTTTGGAAATTGGTGCTGGCCACCGAGCTTCCTCACGACCCGTTGTGTGATCCCACCTGCCCTAAAAGCCAGCCTCAGTGTCTGACAAGCTAGTGTTCTTTCTGTCATCAACCCTCGTTTGTTTCCTAAGTCAGAGGTTTCCTTTGTCATGTTAAAATAGTAGTTAAAATTGTTCAAGGGGGTTCCTTTCATGTTCTCTCTTTTTTAAAAATACTGAAACCATGTATTACAAAGATGAACTACTACACTTGGCAAGACTTTGCTAAGTGCCCTTGGTCTACCAAGAAGTGTATTTAGGATCCTAAAATGAAATCTCCAGGCACTGCCTGGAAGTTTGTGTGTGGCCCTTCTTAGCGGTGACCTGGGGCCGCAGTGTGGGAACAGGCACCATGGAGTCCTGTCCCGGAAAACAGGCACCTGTCTTTGATAAAATTGAAATCACCGACATCATCAGGGTTTTCTGTCAAGTCTCTTTGGAAGTAGAGTTTCTCCTGGTCCCAGGAGAAGCCAGCTTTTCTTTTTAAAGGCAGAAATGACTGCGTGACGCGGCTCCTGCTTTCTGGCTCAGAGAAGCATCTAGTCCCGCTGTAAATGTCGGACGTGTTTTGACTCTGCTTTACTCACACTTCCTACCCCTCAGTTCTTCATCTTCCATTTCCTCCCTGGGTGAGTCTGGGTAAAGTACTTCCCAGTCCTGCCTGGATCATTGTTTGACTCGATTTTCTTTCTCCTGGTGAGTTTATCTCCAGTCCTCAGGACCTCGATCTACCCATTCACAGGATGGAGGCGGGGGACAAGGTTGGGAGGTGTCTTTATTACATTCTACCAACGTTGAGTAGAATTTTTGTAATGGGGTGGCATTGAATATATACACATTAAAGTGTCGTGAAGTTTATTCATTCTCAAATCCACCTTGAACTCCAGGATACAAGTTCTATTATACGTGCTTTATGTAGGTGGAGAACTGAGACCAGAAAGTTAAAAATGGAAGGTACATCAAAGAAGCACATTGTGTAGAAGAGGAAGGACTTGTCCAGCCTGGGAGGGTCCTTTAGTAAAGCTTTTGTATTGAAACTTGACAAACAGGAGTCTTACCTTGAGATTGGCTTGGAGAGGGGGTTGTAATGGTGTTTTAAGGGTTTAGAAGAACATTTGGAGGAGTCTGAAGCACATAAGGCCGTGTAGCGTCGCTGCTCACAGAGGGAGCTCTGCACCTGAGGATGTGCATTGACACCTCCACCACTTCGGGCTTTATCTCCTTGCAGGAGTCAGCTGCCTCCCCTCACCACGTCTCTGTTTTCGCGTTTGTAAAATGGCACTAGTAATGCTTCCTACTCAGTAGATTCATCGCACTATCAGGTGAAATAACGCACGTGAAGTGGTTAGCCCAGTGCTGGGCGCGTGGTAAGCATGCCAGTGTTCATTCTCTTCATTGTCCTCATTGTGATCAGTTGAGCACGGCTTCATGACCATTTTTCTCAACATTAAAGTGTAAGTACTAGTATTCGCTCCTCGTAGGGCTTTGGTTTTAAATGAGATAGTGCGTATAAATAGCTTAGAGGAGTAGCTAGCACGTAGTGATTACTCAGTGGGTACTGGCTGCTGTTATGATTGTGGTTGTGGCTGTTATTATAAGCATGATTATCAGCTATATTATTTTCCTCAAAGGAAGAAAACTCAAACACTCTGTATCTTCTACCAGTTCCAAAGATCTCTGCCAGGAAGGTAACTAGAGCAAAGTCAGTCAAGTATCCTTTGAATCTAGGTGACTTGAGTCTGACATGGGTTAAGCCCTGGGCGTTGCATTTGCTAGAAGGCCTTACTCTAGTTGTATTTAGAAGGAGATCCCGCAGAAGAATGACTCACAAAGCCCAGGCCTGAAGAATGACTCAAAACCTGAAGAAGGCAGAGAAAATGTTTTCCACCATGCAGACCCTCAGCACAACCGACGTCCGGCCCAGGATGGCCTGGGGCCATGTCTGGTTTTAAGGTCTGTTTCCAAGTGACCATGGAACTCCCCGCCCACGTGTCTGTCTGCTCGGGGCAGTCAGGCCTCTTCTGCCTGCCTCATGCCCTGCTGGTAACTCTTCTCTGGAGTTGGGCCAGTGTGCCTTTTCATTCTTGCAACAGAGTTTCCATCATCACTTGGAAAGTCCCTGCCTCAGAGCTTCATTGTAAAGATCTGGCATTAAATAAGTAGTGCAGTTAAAAATAAGATCAGGTAGGACCTTTATGGGCTTAAATTTAAAGTTTTGTTAACTGTACAGTCAATCTTCTAAGTTCAGTTTAACAGTATAATGCTTTCTTCTTTTCCTGAGCTCAATTTTCTATTTCTATTTTGCTATTTTATTATACATGCCCTTTTTTTTGGTGGGGGGAGCTTGGGGGGAGGACGGCAATGTATAAATAAATTAAAAGCCTCACAGCAACGTACAGAAGCCATCAGGTTCTCATTTTCTTAAAGGAGCCCTATTGAAAATGGCATCAAGATCGTTTTGTAAAGTTTATTATACGTCATAAGCCGTAGGAGCACAGGCTCCCCCTCAACCTGGGAATGAACGAGGTGCGGCGGGGATGGGATTTGCGGCTCAGCGAGTGAAACCCATGTGTCATACACAAATACAGTTCACTTTAATAGTCTGGTATCTCTTCCCTCATCTCAAACACCTGAAGGTATTTGGAAAGGGAGGAAGAAATAAAACAGATGAACCCTGCTGAGATATGGCCAGGAACAGGAGTACCTCATTTTGATTGATGTTTTTACAACCTTATCTTCTAGATAAAAGCTACTGTAAACAAAAGCCTACCTGAACTGATTGTATTTCAAGGAAGAGAGAGCCACCTGTGTGCAGCCGTTGCTTCCCAAGTGCTTAGCTTTTCTTCTTAGCGGTCGATTTCTACCCACCTCGCAGTGGCCGCCTTAACCACCAGGAGTGTCCCTTCCAGGGAGCGGTGTTCGTGTTTTCTGCCAGGTTTCAAGCCACGGCATCATCTCCCCGTAGCAACCTGGAGAGCTTAGATTCCTCACAGCCCCTCCGGGAGCTGGCTCTTCAGAGTGTGCCAGTTGGCAGATTCTTAAGGCTCATTTTCTCACCTTTAAAAAAATGACTTTTCTTCCCTACATGGTGGAGGGTTATCAGCAAAAGGTGTTTTTCCTCCAAACGCATGATAGCGCTGAAGCGTCTCTCGAGGCAGGAGCTCTATAGCGATATTCCTTCGTGCATTCGGACATCCGATACTTACTGGCGGACTCTCGTGCGCCACTGAAGTACGGGCTGTCCTCGTGGAGCTTGCATTCTAGAAGCATTTATTTAAGAACCACAGGGTCGGATTATCCACATTTTCTTTTTTTCTAGGAATCGTGTTTTTTTTTTTTTTTGAACTCTTTATTTTGAGATAACTTTGCACCTAGAGAGTAATTGTAAAAACACTACAGAGAGTTCCCATGTATACCTTTTATCCACCTTGCCATGTTAACACCTTACATAACTGTAGTTAGTTACCAAATCCAGGAAATTAAATTGGTGCGATTCTATTAATTAAACCAAATGTTTATTAGGGTATCACCAGTTTTTCCACTAACGTCCTTTTTCTGTTCCAGGGTCCTGTTTTGTATTTAGATACCATGTCTCTTTTGTTTTTAAATTTTTTTATCGACATATAGTTGGTTTACAATGTTGTGTTAATTTCTGGTATACAGCATAATGCTTCAAGGGTGTGTGTGTGTGTGTGTGTGTGTTTGTGTAAGGAATTGTATTTTTAAATTGTTTTTCCTTACCTGACCATTTTTCTTCAGGATGGTTCCCACTTCTAACATTTTTTTCTCCTCTCTCCAGCGTTTGCCTTTATGGATCTATAAAATTGGGAGGTTTACTTTGGAGGACTGTGATGGTTAGCCAAAGAGATTTTCCTTATCATGAAATATTTCTTGTGAGTAAGAGAAAATTTAACCACACATTTTAGAGCAAGTTGGGCTCTGACATACCTGAAGCATTGCGTCACATTTGGTTAATGATAGATTGATAAGGCAGACATGGATCAGCCTTAATCCTTTGGTTATTTGACTTTGCCAGGGATGAAAATTCCGATAATTTTTTATTTTAAGCAGACTTTTATATATCCAGAACCCATAAATCTCTTCATGGCTTGAGATAAATGTCTGATTGAACTCTGGGTTACCCTGTGATCCTTTGAGAACCAGGCCAAGGAAAAAGAGACCCCACTCCCCCTCTACCTCATAATAAGAGACTACCTACACGGAAAAAAACTTGGGGGTAAGCAATATTTACATGATAAAAATCTTTTCTATTTTATAATTTGTAATTTCTCATATTCAGAAAGTTGGTAATAAAAAGTTCAGAAATAACCTCAGAATTTATCAGAGGGAGTCTATGGTGGACTAACTGGCAAACACCAGAATGGACGACTGCACTGTCAGCTCAGGCTTTGCCAACGTGATGATCACCATCCATTACGGTTGTCATGTCAATTATAAATTCTCCGGCATCCAACACTAAATCAGCTGGAATGATGGGTTTGCCTTTGGCATGTTTCCCTGGGGAAATAACTGAGCACACATGTAATAACTCACACAGCTGATTTTGTAAACTACCCCAACTTTTGGAAGAAGGCTGGTGTATAAATTCTAGGTAAATAGGTACGATTTGCGCCCCAGAGACCCCGAAGTATTCTCTCACTCTAAGTGCTTCAGGGTTTTCAGAGTAACTATGACCTTGGGTACTATGTGACTTTCATGGTTTCAGCTTCTTTCACTGTGTTTGGTGCTTCTCTCTTCTTCCCATTTGAGGGTATATACTGTCTACTCCGCACGTCCTCATTTGAAACAAAAGACAAGGTGATCATACTTAAGCTCATCCTGCAGGTTTACAATGAAGTCATCTCAATAGGCTTCTGATCCCACCCTCCCTCTACGTCTCTCCTGAACCCAGTCTTCATTCTTCCCTCAAAAAGTGTGTGGATAAGGGAAGGGATAGCTCAAATGGTAAAGTGCATGCTTAGCATGCATGAGGTCCTGGGTTCAAACCCCAGTACTTCTTCTAAAAAATAAATGAGCCTGATTATCTTCCCCCCAGGGGGAAAAAAAAGTGTGTGGATAAAGGGGAAAATTAAAGGGGCCATTATATGCATAAATGCAGCAGAGCTGCGAACTCCTCTTGTCTGGTAAGACTCCTAGAACACCATGTCATGGCTCTGGTGACACTTTCGCTGTGAAGCTTTTTGCATTTTGTCTATTCAGTTATTATTTAATTGTTCGATTGATAACTTGTATTTTACACTTAAATAAGAATAGTTCTACAGTATTTGAATGTGAGCTGTAGGTAACTTAAGGAGAGGAAGATCCTTTCCTTTGTGACTTGCGCTCCACGCCGGATGGATACGCCAGCTTATATGTAGGTTGTTAATAGGTAGATGCAGAGGGCCTGCCCCAGGAGTTAGCATTTGTCCGAGGAAACAGATATTAAAGACCACAGATGAAATATGAAAAAGCTCCTGCCTTTGTTTCTATCCCACCTACCTCAGTTGTCCTCTTTTGAGGACAGATTTACAGTAGGTTGGAAAGACTGTTAATGTAACATCTAAGGATACCCAACGCAGGACAAAGTGAAGGGGAAATTAAGCACTTTTCCAGGCAATTTAATGTAGACAGGAAAATGCCGACTTATATAAACACCATGGAGAATTTCAGGTGGTTGTGGTTGTGTATTTATATACATTTTAAATTTTCTTCAAAATACTGTATTTTCTGTTTATTTTCTATGTGGCATAAAGGCCTAAAGTGAATCAGTATATCTAATGTGTTTTTCCTTTTTTATTTCCAAAATTATAGGCAGTGAGTTGGTGTTATAAAGAGATAGAGTTTGCAATTTTAATAACCAAGACTCATGAAGTGAGTGAGAATATTCGTAACTAGGATTCTCTTTCTTTAGTCATTTCAATTTGCAAACATAGAGCTGCCAAGCGAAAAAAAGGGGATGAAACAATTTATATTTTTACTTCATCTCTAGATATTACCAAAAAATATTTGCCTTGTGTATTAAATTGACCGTAGTGCCAGGACCTTATGATGTGATATTACATGATCACTAATCTATTATTATTGTACACATATTTATACACAGACATAAATACATGCATACTTTGCATATAAACATGTGCAAGCATATTTCACTTGGACTGAAAAGTTATTTACAACTCCGTCTGGAGATACATACAACAGTGATTAACAAGTGCATAACCAATCTACAACATGCAGATTAAAACTAAATAAACATTGTAAGAGTTTATTTTAAAACAATTACAAGATGTTTTATATTTCTCCTCCATCCTGAACTGTGTGTTTGAGAATGCATTCTTCATAAAAACCACATGCAAGTCTTTTTGATGGTGAAACAATTGACTTCCAACAGCCACATGTTTGCACACATCCTCAGAAGATAGCCCAGACCCCACACAGCAACTCCAAATGAGAAAGAGTTTAAAAAAAAAAAAAAAAAAAGATTCTTTGCTATTCCTCTTCTGGAGAGGAGTTTTCTATTTGGGAATTGAGAGAGAAGATATGGATTGGGAACAAAGATTTGAATCAGTACAACTAGGTTTTGGTTTTTTGTTTGATGAAGACCCTCTTGAATGAGAAACTTGACTAAAATCATCAGATCATCCCATAGTTCTCTTGGCATCCTTCCATTGAAACTTGTTTGTTTTATTGCCTTGACCCAGATTTGTTTTGTGGAACCGTCGTGCATTAGCACCCTTCGTACACCATCGTGGCAGAGGAGCTCATTGAGAAGTACGTGATCAGTTTCATGAGTTTCCTTTATTCTTTGTAGAGAGGTAAATTCTCTAAGAGAATCCCACCACCCTTCACCTTCATATTATATTATCAAAAGAGATGTAAATGTGGGTTGATTTTTTTTTAATATGTAGTTATTTTCTCCTAGAACTGAAAACATTGACAAGCCAAGTTAATCCCACAAATATAAGATACATGTCTATCCAGGAGGTATTTTAGAAGTAAAAATAGGCCTTTAGGGTTCACTATATCAACCCTGCTTAGCAAGTCTGAGCCTTCTTTTTCTGGGAAAACAAATCCCCACCTGACATGCTCACTTAGACCCACTGCTTCCCTCAGTTCTCCTCATAACTTATTCCAGCTGTTTATTTCCATTTATATGAACAGGCTGTGGCAGTGTTCTGGATTTACTCCTTTTCCTCATGTTTAGATTCTGCCCCATAACTTCTGATTCCCCTCACAGCGGGAAATATTTCTCTTCTCTGAACTTTATACAGTGATTCTGTGATTCTGTTTCTCAGCTTACTTCCACCTGATTGTCAAGTGCTTCAAAGGTATTCCCTCAAATGGAATCCCTTTCATTTCTTTTACCTGAATTATACGTTGCTTTTTCATATACTTCCTAAGAATGATGGCACTTAAACCGAAAAGAGTAGCTCAATAAACTTTTTCGTATGAAACTATTGACTTCATACTTGAAGAATCATTCCTGCAGGACAGGTGACTCCCCGCTCATACACCGAGCTTTTGATTAGTCATCTCCCTTCCGGGTGCTGCCCTCCCCTCCACCCCCCCCCCCCACTTGTCTCTTATTTACAGGTGCTGTAAATATTTTTCATAGGTGAATGACTGTTATAAATTACTGTGTCAATACAAGGCATAATGAGAGACAGTGTAATGTAGTGGTTACCAGCACAAGCCATCGAGCCAGACCTCTTGGGTTCAAAGCCTGGCCATTTTTGTGACTCAGTTTTTTTATCTGTGAAATGGGGATAATCATAGTGCACACACACACACACACACCCTAGGGTGCTTGTGAATATCAAATTAGTCTGTACATGTAAAAGTGCTTGAAACACTGCCTGCCACATCACAAGTGTGCAGTAAATGTTACCTCTTTGCTGTTGGGTATTGGAGTTATTTTATTTGTATTTAGGTAGCATCTTTATAGACATAATGTCTGGTCAAGGGCCCTCTGAAATCTGTTGGAAACATAGAAGCTAAACGAGCTTTAGGAAACCAACCAGGGAGTTGGTTATCAGGCTTATTTAGCAAAATGAGATCTAACATGTGATTGGAAATCTCTAAATTCTTGCATTTACTTTTCATCTCAGCACTTTCCGTAGAAGGTGCCTGAAAGGAAAGGCCAACAATAGAAAGTTAATACTCTTCTCTTTTCCCCATAAGTAGAACTACCATCCAAGTAATTCCTGCCTTACAGGATGGCACAGAGGCGTGGCAAGGAAGGGAGAGTATTTTTTTTTTATATTGTTTAGAAGGAATAAGCAAGTCCTTCCTATTTTGGGGGCCCAAATTTCCTGACTGTGCCTCTTGAGTTTCTCAGAGAGTTATGGAAAGACATGATTTATAACTGGTACCATATTCTGTCCAACATTCATAATCTAACAACCTCAGGGACTATCTGAGGATAGCTAAATTTTTTCTGGAGAACTGGGAATTTACTCACTGAAGTACCATTTTTAAAACATTCTTGGTGACAATTTTTAAAAAATATCTTACAGATTGTACTGCCTTTTTTAACTGAACAAAATGTAACCAGCATCTGTTTTTTCTGGACTCTCCTCAGCACCTGTTGAGATTGACAAAGTCTGTTTGCCCCAACACTAAATAGCCTTGGATTACCACCACTGGGTTTTGTTTTTTTAATGTCTCTTCCCTAGTTGTCAGCGCTCACCTCAGCTGGCAGAGCTTTCTGCCTGTAACCAGCCTCCCACACCCCGTCTCCACCCTCTTCAAATTTGCAGCTTCAGAAGCCCAATAACCCAAGTTTAACCCCCAAACCACAGAACTGGTGAAAATATGCAGAATTCTTCATTTTACATATGTTTTCTGTACTTCTTTGAGTAACCCCAGAATCCTAGATATGCAGCAGGGAAGGGCATCAGTGTCTAGTCCGAGTTAGGAGCCAAGAAGCTCTGTTAGTGTAGAAGCATGGAGTTGCTTCCTGTCTGAGATTTGCCTTGATGAAGAGTTTCTGCTTGTTGACACTCTCATTCAGTAGCCCCTTCTGCTGTAAAGTCTGGGAGCAAGCCTGACTGGCAAAAGTCAGTCTGTAGCCAGCAGGACCCTTCGTGCTGCATATGTGAAGCACGGTGTTTGATGACTCAAGTCTGTAGCGCAGATACATCTCTTAGTTACCTATCACTATATAACAAATTACCTGAAACTAAATGTCGACAATAACACACATTTGTTGTCTCACTTATCCTGTGGGTCAGGAAAATGGGTGTTGCTTCGCTGGGTCCTCTTTGTCACCGTCTCCCACAGGCTGCGTTCAAGGTATTGGCTTAGGATCCGGGGTCTCATCTGAAGGTTTGACTGAGGAAAGATCCGCTTCCATCTCACCCACTGGTTGTTATCCATGTTGAGTCAAAATGTGATTCTTGGCCCTGGGTCTGTGCTTAAGAGCTACAGCAGGAACCTAATCCCTTGTCCCAAGAGTACCATAAAAATCCAAAGGTGGTAAATAAGTGTGTTAGCACCCTAAGTGTTCATTTCTAGGTTACACGCACTTCATTATTCGAATGCTTCCTCAAATATCCTACAGTTCTCCTCTGGATCAGTTCCAGACTAGAGATATTCTCCTTAAAATATGACACCAGAACCCTCCACAGCACTGCAGGTGTGGTCTACCCAGTGCATACAGCATTTCCTCTCTTTTTTTCTCGTTAAAGTCTAATACTGTGTCACCCCATTTACTAGACTGATCACTACATCATAGCAAGAAAGCCACAGACCCTTCAGCCGCTCCTGGATTTCAGAACAGGTTCCTCGACTTTTTAGCTGTGAGACCTTTGCAGGATACATAGCTACTCTGTCCCTCAGTTTCTTCATTTGTAGAATGGGGACAGTAATTGTACCTGCCTCATGGATCAATATGTGTCAGGTGCCTAGAACAGTGTCTGGCACGCAGCAAGTGCTATGACAGTGTTAATAATGAACATTGTTGTAACTGTCATTATGACTAGCACTGTGATCTGTACGTATGCCATTAGTGTGCTCATCCCGGTCACTAATAAAAATGCCAAGCCGTGGCCATGCCGAGTCCTTCCAGCATGCCTGTCTCTAGACCACCTCTGAATCAGGAACCAGCACAAAGCTGCCTGATCCTATTACTACTAACTCTGTGTTCTCTGTCTTGTCCTTGACGTTATCTGTCATGTTCCAGGTACGGCGCTAGGCCTTGAGGATACAGATGTCAGTAAAACATAGTCTTTGCCCTCGAACAGGTCACAATATAGCAAAGAGACAAATAGTAAATCAGATCATCTCTGGGAGATACATATGCACAAAAACCACAAAATGGTGCCCAGCTTTCATTCCACTGTCTCCTGCTTAATTTCTCTAAATACTCTTAAATGGAAGGAAACCGGAGAAACACATTTCAAACACATTTATAAGGTTATCATCATTTATGAGAAGCTTTATCTTTCATAGCCTCAAGGTCTGTCATGGCTCTTGACTTTCACCTCCCATTTTTTTTTCCAAGAGATATTTGTTATTTTTGCTAATTTGGTGGGGTTTTATTTACAAGCACAATTACTTGTTCAAGAGTCACTCACATTCCAGTCTCCGTTCCACAGGAGTTTTTAAAATCCATTTGGAGTCTTTGATCTTATTACTCAACCATGAGGATAGTAACCTTCAAATTATAGTCAACCTCGAAATGTGTTTACACAGTCAATTCAGATATGCGTCTGCATCCCATTAGCGAGTGTCTCTGCCTGGGGCGGGGGTGGGGGGTGGCGGGCTGCAATCCCAGTAGCAGACCGACCCTCTGCTCTGCAATCCACTCACATCCAGGGACTCTGTTTTCTTTTAAATTCTGTTAATAGTCTCTTCGATTTTTATTGGTCACAAAGGTTTTGTTTGCCTTCCCAGGGATCTCCTTGTCCAGTAGTACCATAGTCCATGGGAGTAGGCATCAAAAAGGTGAAATCTCTAGGCCCACGAGCATGCCCTTGACCTACATGAACATGTCCTAGGTCTTGTTTTCTCCCTCTTGTACACCTTTTCAGAAGGAAATACGAGAGTTGGATTGCTTGGTTTTTCCAATTACCAACCAGAATGTTCCCTTCTGTCCCAATAACCAAGGAATTGATCCTATGAAGTCATTTAATGTGGTCAGCCTCTTCATAAATAGATAAGTTGCTGAACAGTCATCTCACCAGCATCTGATCATCTCCGGATCCTGAGCTATTGGAGAGAGCTATTGGAGAGAGCCCTGTTCCTCAGGGTATCAGGAACAAGGCCAGATCTCATTCTCTCATTGGATTTCCAAACTTGTCACCCTCCAAAGTCATTCAAAGACTACATAATTTGAAAGCCTCCGCCTACCAATCTCTATTTACAGAGGGAAGTTGTGTGTCCTCATTTTTAGTTAATTTAGCACATGTTGTCAATCAGAGCCTTTGAGCCACGGGAGAGGGCTAGGATTATGACATAAGTTAATATAATTTCACCCAAAAGCTAGGGAACAGAGACTTAGACAGTAGAGCCTTGTTACGAGTCATTTCTCATACATACCGAAAATAGTCTGCAGATCTGTGTTGCTGCCTTCAGAGAGTTCTTGTAGTGAACCACTACACGAAACGTCCAGATTCACAGTCTTACGAAACCTTTTCCAGTTAGTGATCTCACCTGTTGCCTCATAAGTGAAACAAGCCCATTTTCTCGAGCCTCAAGGTGTTCCCCAGCCTGGCTTTTCTGCCTCGAAAATACCATTGTCGTAAAGAGCTGTCAGGCTTCGTGTCCCTCGGCTTGTGATTCAGCCGTTCGGGGAAAGTGCAGGCTGCTCTTGTTCTCGCAGTGCTGGTGATATGTGTTTTTGTTTTATTAAATCTTTAAAACACTGAGCTTGTTGTTTATGACCTCCATATATTCTTCTGTTCTTCTCCATGACTGGTTAGATCACCTTTTTTTTTTTTCCTCTCTCCCTTTGTAAAAATATGAGCGCCTTTCTAAAGAACATCATGGCCTTCAGAGTGGCTGCATAATAAAATGGAGGAATGTGTTGAGCTGAACGTTCGGTTTCTGGAGGCTGTGACTCGGGGCTGCTTCACTGATAGGAAGGTTTGAGGCTTCTCAGACGTTGTCCTCAGAATCGCAGGTCTTCCTGCACTTGCCAGACCTGTTTTGACAAACCTGAGATCATTTGATACCAGTCACAGAGCTCTTTGTAAAGATACCAAAATGGCATCAGTCATAGACAACCATTTGTGATTTAAAGTTACTAAGAAATCCCCCATTAAAGTGGAAGCGAGACCTCGTCCAGGTGTGAGCTTCACCCGGCGTGCATGTAATAAGCACTGGGGGCCTCGCCCACCCTGTGCCACAGGGGCCTGATTCTTCTGACCACAGAGGCAACTCTTCCTTGGAGATGCTGAGAAAGGAAAGCATCCTCAGTCAGCCCTGAATTCAGGTAAATGTCACAAGGCCTAGTGCTCCAAGGCATCTCATCCTATACAGCTCCCATGTCCCCGAGAACAAGTTCAGGCAGTGAGTCTCCATCTCATGAATCTGTCCCTGCGTGGAGGGGATGCACAAGTTTCCATTAATCTCACGTCCAGCTTGTCTACGCTACTGATGTGAGTCCCCAGATAAACTCTTCCATGACATCCAACTGAACTTGTTCCCGTGCATGCAGTCTCTCGCAGCCCATCCTGTCCTCTGTCCTGTTAGTTTTGGCAAGTACGCTTCAGCCTATAATAAATCATGGAAGGAAAAAGCTTTTTGGCCTCATGCGGTTCAGCCTGCTGTAATGTCAGAATACAGAAAGCAGTTCTGTTTTTAGACATCCTTTTACTAACCCAACATTCATAATTTATGATTTCACTGTAAAATTCCTGCAACACGACACCAGAAGTAGTGCTGCCCTTTAATTAAGTACTCTCGGTAGGAAAAACGTGAAACTGATGTGCAAAACATCTCCGTGTGCACGGTGATTGATAGTGATTACATCGTTCTGAACCCAGCTTAGAGGTCTCAGCTTCCTGCCGGGTGAAGCAGTCTATGGGCTACTTCCTGAGTCTGCTGCTAACCAAACTGGAGACAATTCGGAGGCACAATTTAGAAATACTGAGGTTTCAAGCCTGCATCTGTCTGTACTTTTTCACAGATCTATGTGGCATTATTCTTCATTTTCATAAGAGTCTGCGACCTAATTTCATGTCATGTTCGTGCTTAGAGAGGTTGTAATGCTGAGAGTGTAGGGTCTGAGAGGAGATCTTTTCGCAGGATCCCAATTGTCATATAGATTTTTTTTTTAAAAAAAAAAGCCTAGAAAGAAGGGACTTTTTGCCCTATTGGTACATGAGTTAGGGCATTACAGCCAGAAGAAGATCTTGAGCTATTCCATTTCTTAAATTGTTTTCAAATATTTTTTATCTTAATTGAAAATAGGTGAATTTTAATTTTTAAACAGACTCACAGTCATAGTAAACAAACTTATGGTTACTGGGGGGTTAAAGGGGTAGGAAGAGATAAATTCGGAGTTCGAGATGTGCAAATGCTAACAACTACATATAAAATAGATAAGAAACAAATTTCTTCTGGATAGCACAGGGAACTATATTCAATATCTTGTAGTAACCCATAATGAAAAAGAATTTATGTATGTATATGTATGACTGAAACATGCTGAACACCAGAAATTGACACACTGGAACTCACTATACTTGAATTAAAAAAAAAGAAAAGTGTCTCTCATGTAGAGAGGCTAAAATCCCAAGCTGGGTGCTCTCCAGTTCAATATTTCGACTCTGTTTTTATCCTTCATCAGCTAAGTAGTCGTCACACCTTACTGAGAGGCAATTAGGGTAGTGAAATAGTTGAGATTCCTTGAGAGAAAGGTAACAAATCCGTCCAAGGTGGTAACACTTGTATTAAATAAGCTCTTTGGTAGAAGCATAGCTACTTTCAGTCATAATCATAGCAACCAAAACAAAAACATTGTGCAATAAAGTTATCGAATCATTTAATCAGTGCTGCAAAGATTACGTGTTTCTGGAACCATGCTGCTACTATATGTACATTTTATCTTCTCGTGTGTTTGCAGGTTTGGGCCAGGCTTAGTCATCTACTGGTACGGATTTATCCAGGAGCTGGACTGTAACCGGGAGAGAGGCATCCTGCTCCAAGCCTGTTTCCCCACCGACATCGTCACCTTGTGCCACAGCGTAGCCTGACCCCGAAGGTCCTGGAAGAGATGCTGGGAGGAGAAGGTGAATCCGGAAGCAATTTTACTTTCCTGCCGCGTAAACTCCTGGCAACATCTGCCCTGAACTTCAGCTGAACTCGAGCTGCCCGTGGTCACACCACTACCTCTTTAGACAAACATATCAAGAGTTTCTGTTTTCCTTCATCCCTTGCTGATGTGAACAGCCAAGAACTACAGGCACAGCCCACTCATTATCAGCATTTCTGTCTCTGTCAAACAGTTAGTTTGTAGACAGTCATAATCTCTCTTCCTTCCGGTGGTTTCTCCTTGTATACTGCACAAAAGAAAAAACACGGAGACTGAAAGGTGTGATTTTCCAATTCTCCTCCCAGTTCCCAAATCACCCTCTTATTTCTTTTTTCCCCAAAGCCTCCATTCATTCTCTCTCCCTCCCCCTTTCGTTTCTCATACAAGCACAGATACCCAGGGTTGCATTACCAGCATGGAATAATCTAGCATAGTCCTAGAAAGCTGAACTCGTGAAGGCTGAAGTTGGAGTTTTCGCTCTCATCTGCAAGGGCAGAGCTCGCTGGGAGCCTGCGTTTGTTTGGTTCAGTCTTTATGGTTTCCTGACTTCTGTGGCACTCAGCCAAGCTGAAAAAATATCCTTGATGAGAATTTCCTCTTTTTCTAATACTTATTTGAACACCAAACATTTTCCCTTTATCTCATTTAAAAGCATTAGTTACGTTGTGTCTGGAAACCACACTCCTTCGTTGAGTGGGGGGCTGAGGGGAGATGGCTGAAGCTCGGTGCCAGCATTGACAAGAGTTTATTTTTCAACATGGCTGGTTGTCCGTATGTATGGTAGTCGGTATTTTTATGAGTAAAATTTTTCAAAAGCACGTTCTGTACCCTGCTTTGTATCTGTATTTGATACTGCATAATTACATAACAAATAATTTAGGCATTAGGAATGTTTGGCTTTGAATGGATGAAGGGGAACCAAAAAGAAATCTAGAGTGATTTTCAAGTAAGCAAACTAAGGGAAGTTTTGTATTTGTTCACTTTCATTTATTCACTTTTTCTGCCGCAAACCAAATTTCAATCTAAAACAAAACAGCAACAAATTTATTATAAAGCTATCTTTTGGGAAGTGAAAAATTAATCCATACCCAAAAATGTCTTCAGTAAAATATTTGCACTCTTGTTGACAGAACATAATAATATCCTTTATAATGTTGAATGGATGAGTTTGGAAATATTAGTAAAACTGTTAACTTTTACAAACACCTTCAAGCTGCTGCCTTTCTTTTTGAAGGACACAAACATGTCAGGTTCGAACGTGGATTTTAACTCTATTGTAGGTTACATTAAACAAAAAAGATGAAATGGTAAGGAGGTATCAGGCAAACTTCTGTTTCAGTGTAAAACTCATCATGCAGGTTTTGTGAGTAAAACAGAATGATTTGAAACCACTGCTGTTGCCTTGCTACCACACACACACACACACATATTTTAGACAAAACTGGTTCAAAGCAGTTTTCAAGGCATACTCTAAACTGCTTTTCCTTCTTTAAGAATAAATTACATTTATCTGCACAGATGTTGAAACCCCTGTTAAACCCTTGTCAAGGATTTGTTGTTTTACCATAAACAAATTTATGATGAAGGTGCACAAATAAATTTAAAAAATAAAAGAGGTGCTTGCATTTCATATTCGTTCTTCCACCTGATGCCCTGACATAACACATGAGGACGAGGTACTGGTGTCCTCCAGCAAAGGCACCACCTCCTTATCAATGAGGTTTTAAAATCTGGCCCTTAAAAGTGGGAAAGAAACCAGTAGTAAACTGTACATACTATGATAAAGTTACACATTATTCAAAACTAAGCTTTATCCAGCATAAAAACTAATGTGATTATAATATCTACTACTTTTCAGTTGGAGCAGTGGGGAGAGGGGACTAGCATTCCCAGACTGGAAGCCGAAATCCTCCTTGCTCTGCTTTTATGTAAGAAATACTCATGTGTGTTTTATCTGTATGCGTTATATGTTTACTTGTTTGTTTGTTTTTTTAATTCAGACAATATAAACATCAGCCCTGGAAAGTAGACATGGGGTGACAACTTTTTTTTTTCCTGTCATTACAACATTAACATTAAAGTCAGATCTTGTGTGATGCAGCTGTCTGCAAACTGTGCTGATGAGTTATGCTAAGTCAGAAAGCGGGAGAGTGCGTATAGACATGAAACTAAATGATGTTCTCTCTGGCGTATATAGACTTGCCGGGCGTCTGCCCTCACAAACAGGAGACCCCGTTCGGAGCATGGAGAGGGAGGAGCTCAGAGCAAGGCTGATCCAACGCTGGTATTTTCAGGTGACTTTGTAGAGTCCTTCCCACCCTATCCCTACCCCACAAAAAACCCAAACAAAAAACAGTGTAAATTCTTTTTTTTCCTTCTGCTTCTAGTGAGGTGTATGTCACATCTTCTAAATACTCCTAAAATCACATACAAAAAAGAAGGCGCAGGGGTGCAGAGTAGAAAGCTGGGTGGATCTCCAGGGGAGATCATTTTCTTCTAAGCGTAGGCGGGTGTACCTGCTCCTTATTGGCAAGGCTGGAGTCCACCTGGAAAAGATGATAAATTGTTGGTCTTTGAGGGGCGCATTAACTCACTGAAGCCACCAGGGGATGGCTTAGAGCCCTGGATGAGGTCATCCCCTAAAGGGCCCCTGGTGAGCCTCGCTAATTAACGCCCAGCGCCCAAGTGAACAGTTAATTCGCTCGCCCCTCGCTGAGGAGCTGCACCCGGGTTTCGTTTCCTCTCTGGAACCGAGATCGCTGCGATGTCCGCTCCCGCTGCAGAGCCGGAGTTTCAGTAGAACTGAATCTTTTCTCTCTCACGTGCTCCTCCCCTCACTTCCTGCCTCCTGCCCGGCACCCTCCCCTCTCTCCAGCCTTTGCCTGTTTCCTGCCTGGTGGACACGTGTTCTGCGCCTTCTCACTACCCCTTGGCTCTTTTCTTCTCTAGAAAAAATCCCAAAATGCAGCCCACCTAAGTCCTCATCCGGATGTTTTCAGAGTGGGGGAGAGGGGAGCGATCGACCTAGTCTCTGGGGGAGAGCACACGGCAGCGTCCTCCACGCGACCCAGTATTCGCGAGCATGTGCGGCACCTGGAGGTCATAAAACGGGTGACTAGACTTAGATACCACAGGGTCAGATACGGCCCGAAGTTTAGGCCGTCGGGAACTGTTTTGGCAAAAAGAACCAAAGGAGCACGTGAGATTTACAGATACTTTCAGCCTGAGTGTTGTTGTTCAGCTGATTAAAAGTTACGAATTAAATTAAAATAGTAGAAAGTCCCCTTGATTTAGTTAGAGAATCACTCCGGGCTGGTTCATTTCGGGGGCAGCTTGCCGTTTTCCATGTGATCTGATGGGATCAAGGCTCTCAAAGTGTAACCATTTTGTGAATAGGATGGGAGGGGAAAATCGCCCAATTGGCACACTCTCGGTTAGGGTTAGGGAACAAAGCCAGCTTAACTGGAGAGGAAACTGAAAGGCAAACAATGGGCTTCTGCCTGCACTGTCACCATGTCTAGAGAGGTGCCTCTCTGGACCTGCCTGTTAAGTCACTCTCAGGTTAAGGAAGGTCGCAGTGACAAAGTTCAGACCATCTGATTGTATTACCTCCAACTAACCTTCCTATATATAGTAAAAATGGTCTGAAGATGTTTTATTAAGAGCATGCCTGGACTCCAAAGATTAAGGAAGATGGAATTATGAATTAAATAATAACCAGAACAGCTTGGGCTCCCCTTGTGTTTTTCACTTTCCTGCTATTGTTTTGAACGTGGCCATGAGACAAAGAGCTGCTTAGGTCAAGGACTATAAATTACAGTTTTCATACAATAGTCATCCACTAAAATGATTTCAAAGCTTGATCAAAGTACTTCAAAAAGACTTCTTAAACTTTTCCACAACGCAGGGGGAGGGGAGACGCTCATTTGATGCCTTAATTTGCTTCAGTCAATAAAGCAGAGTTCCATCTTGGCGTCATACCTATTTTATATAAAATCCCACTCATTATTTAAAGAAATCCAACTTGTTCCTTTGTTGTCTCGTATACAAGTAGAGGGGATTTAAGTTTCCCACTAGTTAACTCCAACAACTAAACATTCAGAGGCACTTGTCATGTAAGGAAAAGATGCACATAATACTGCTTTATAGTAAGCATAACTTGACAGTATTTAATCGTGATACGCAAGGTATTTAAGACTAACTACCTGTCTTAGGATAAAGTGGATATCAGTGGATTTATTGGGCATCTTATGGCATCTTAGTGATAATCACGGTAACAGATAGATTTCGCTTTTCATCCCTGTTCCTTCGTCCCTTGCATTTACCTGGAGCTGTCTCGTATCATAAGCAAGGATGGTGGGAGGCACCCTCGTGGTAGCCAAGCTAAGCAAACTCTAGGCCCAACCACACAGAAAGACAATGTGGGATTTCTGCTGCAGTGTCAGCCAAAGACCGAGGATTCTATGTAAGGTCATTTTTATTTTTTAAAAGGAAGGTCATTTTGAAATGCTGACATGAGATATAACCAAGTCAATTAAGTAATAACAATGGAAGTTCAGAGTTTAATTGAGGGCTGAATACGAAGCCGCCGACCATTAACCTAAAGCGGCCATGAATTCCCCTGGACACTGCCTCGGTTAAAGGTATTTCTAGAATAACTGGTACTTTTTTCTTTAAAAAAAAGGAAAAAAAGCCTTTGTCATTTTTATCTTCAACACAGATACAATCAGAAATAACAATTGAGTGGATCTCTCGTGGACTATATTTTTTCATTTTAATTGAAATTTCTTTTATAAGGCAAATCAAAATTTACATAATCAAAACGACCTCTGCAGGAAACCAGTTTTGTAAGTAAACGAAAAGTGGTGAGCACCCCTTATATGACAGAATCACCTTTATCTCAGTGGTTGACGATGTATTTCTTTCTGTAGTTGTTTACTGGCAAGATTTCCCACTAGGCTGTAAGCTCCCTAGAGTAGAAACTATATCTCGTTCACTGCTCTGTGCCCCAATATCTCACTAACAGAGTTCCCGGCACACAGCAGGTGTTCAGTAAATGCTGAATGAACAAATGAAGGACTGTTCAATGTATTTTAAATAAGTTCTCACTCCCTTGCATTAAAGAAATCATTGGAGCCTTTTCATTTTAACGTTTTCATTTTCTTCAGCTGAAAACTGGATATATTGATTGGAATCAGAGAAAAGCATCATATATGTTGATGTTAATGAAAGAATGAATTACTTCGGAAACCTTCAAAACCTGAAATAACCGCAGTTTCACCAACCAGAGCATTTTAGGATGTATACTTAGTTTAAAGGGGAATTCGTGGGCTTTCATTGCTTTGCCTTAAAGTTAGCCTTAATACATTATTCTTTATCCAATATATTGCTGAATTAACTCGAACATTGAAGTCTCATCTTTGTTTCTCTTTTTTTTTAAAAAAAAAGGGTTTAAGACTTATCTTTATCTTTACGTTTCTATTTAAGAAACAGTCTCCCCTAAAATCAAGTCAGGGCCCCAGATCAAATGTTTCGCACATTTTGGAATATTCAGTGGAATTATTAGATTGACTGCAAATGGTACTTCTAATTGCTCACTTTCATAATGCTGAGTTGATGGCAAAGTGCTTCCTGCCCATGGAAGTGTCTGTTGGCTCAGGAGAGAAGGGTTCTTTGGTCATTTGCCAACAGGATCTGACTTGGAAGAGACACTGTCCATGAACTGCTCAGGTGACGTTTCCCTGTTAGTCATTAATTCAGAATATATTATCATTTGAAAGCTAAAGGCATTTGGCACATTTCCTCATTTTTTGAAAACTTGTAACACAAAAGGAACTGGAATTTCCACATTTCTTCTTTGCTCTGCTGGTGTCCCAGGACTTAATTTCTTGGGGCCATTTTGTTGCACGATTCCTTCAATGAGTGTCTGGAGAGAATTGGCACCCAGGACAGATTATCACTGAGACAGGGTCCTCTTTGGCTCTGTGGGATGTTTCTGCCTTGTATTTCTAGCATTTAGGCTATTCAAGGCACACATATTTACTGAGTTCCTAATGAGTATTTAGAAATGTTTAAAGTCCTGCAGGGAATTCAAAAATATGCAACAAATGGTCATTTTTGAAAAACAATAAATCATTGCTTGTCAAAATGAAAACAAAAGACTTGAAAGTTTTAGAAAAGGCAATTACAGTATAATAAGGAAAGAGGCAAACCTATAAGGCTTTTAATAAGGTATTTGAATTCTAGACTACAGGCAGCAGATACTTCGTTTTCTGTTGGCTTATGGTAGCCACGTTCACTGGTGTTGAGGAGAATTCTGAGACTGAGTTCAGCTCAGCGGGAAATAGGGTTATGATCAGTTCTGGGTGCTAGTCTTTGGGGTGGGTAGTGATTGCATAGATGCCACATATTTTCAATCCCACCCAAGCCATTCATGTTTGGTGCAAATATAAATGAATTCCAAGCATTTGGAACAGAACTCATAACCTCGTTCATGGGCCTGAGTAATAAAATAAGCAGTAACATGTTTCATTGGTTCTAAAACATCGAGTGAAGTAACATCTGTCCATGGCTAAAATCTGTTTAGCAATTCACATAAACAAAGTATTTCAACAGGAATATGATTTAAAAACTCAAGAGAAACACTAAAAGGCCACAGATAGTTATTACCCTCTAAAGTAAATGCCTTTAAGTTAAATGACATTATTGATGAAAAACATTGGGTCTCTGTAATTTGGGCTCTGCATGAGGATTTAGAGATTTGAGGATTGTCTTCTATTAGATGGTCTCACGTACTTCTTAGTTTTTCAGTTTTTTGTTTGTTCGTCTGTCTTCCCGGTAAAACCAGGTTGGGGTTTCGAGGTCACTTGCAGGTTGTGGCTTCCTTCTCTTTCATGGTCTTTGTCATCTGACTGTCAGTTTTCTGCTTGGATCAGTGTATTTTTATAAGGTAGTGATCGTATATTTATTATGTTTATTTTAAAATACGCTCCCAAAAAGAAGTGCTCAAGTATGTTCAAGGATGAAGGAGATAGGTATGCTTCACATGGTAATGCAGTTTTTGTTAATATACTTACCATTAAGCCGTAAATAATTTTCCTGAAACCCTTTAATTGTATCAGCTCATTAATTCTGGCAGCTAAAATAATGACAAGTATTGCACATGGGAAATTAGCAGGTAAAAATCTAACAATATTTTGTTTCCTGCTAATTTGAATAGAAGAATCTATCTTGGTTTTCAAAGTTGCCATTTTTTAAAAAGCATTTTGTGGTAAATAAAAAAGAAAAGCAGTGCAACGTAACAGAGGGTAATCAGAAAGCAGAACACAAAAGAGGTAGCCAAGTGGACGTAAGTGTGTCGCATGTAAGTGTAACACTCAGTCTTTTGGTAAATGATTTTCATCTTACTTGCTTCCCCGCTATCCTTGAAGGCGTTTCCCAATGACAGAGGGGTTAGACGCAGCAACAGCGGCATGGGGGGCATGGAGTGAGCAGTGAAACTCATGTGAGAATTGAAGAGCATTTTCAGTTGGTTCCCTGACAAGTCTGGAAGAGGTGTGTGGAAAGTGAAATTGAGCCACTAGCAAAGATGAGATGAGTTTGACTCATGGACTCAGAGACTGTTAGGATGGAAGGGGACCAGAGGCCTCATTGCACAAGTGAAAAAAGAGAAGTCGAGAGATCAAGCGACTCGGCCAAGGCCGCAGAGCTGATCTGCGGTGGCAGGACTGGACTCTGTACCCCCTCACTCCTGTCTACTGTTCTTTCCACCATAGGATTCATGGTTTATTCTGGAAGGAACTTCCAGTACCTTGGTTATGTTTACTATCTACAAAGTAAAGGATGATGGTATATTTTTAAATGAGTGTTCTGAACCTTACTGGTTTTGCCCTGTCCCTGATACCCTAATTTCTATGGTAGAAAGGAGTTGGTGTTTTGACAAAAATAATTCTCACTTCATTTGCACTTTAATAACCTAAAGTCCTTATCATTTGGTGGCATTTGGTTTCTGTACAATACCATTTAGCTTAAGGATGTACCACTAAGAATGATTTTGGAAACAGTTTTAAGACATTCCTCCCCACCCCTGGCTGATTTATTTGAATTTCCTTCCGTTAAAAAAAAAAATCCGCAGATGTTATGTTTACCATTCTCTGTTCCTTTAAGGATAATATTTAAACCAACAGTAACTCATGAACGTTTCTGATCATCACCAGAAATGATTAGCATATAATGTTCTAGAACTATAAGCAGTAGGACCCAGCGACTTACACACGCTTTGGCAACAGGCTGGAATCCCTGCTTCTCCAGCTACAGATCACTGAACTCTTTGAAAGCTTCAGTTTCATCATTTGTAAAATCGAAACAATACCTATCACAGAGGACTTCTGTGTGAATTAAATAAGATTAATACTTAATACATCATAAATCAGAGCCCTCACAAAACTAGTATCATTTATTATAGTTGTATTATACATTATGTAGTCATTAATAATATTACTACCATAGAAGGATCCTTGTAATAAACAATATACACCACTGAAAATGTATATTTTCTCTGTTAATGTGGAGAGCAGTATAAGGTGGTTAGCTTGGCTTATTATTGCATTTCTAAAACTTATTTAGAAAAAGCCATTTTTTGTAAAGTTAAGGGTCAGGCAGAATAAGACCCTCCTTTGAGAGCAGGCCTGTGTTTAGTTGATTGTTTTCGCAGACACACGTCTCACTTGACATTCCTCTGCTTGGGAGGAGGAGCTCATAGGCAGAGGCCATGTTTCTTTTGATAGTGACCATCGCCTTTGCCATAAATACAGCTTTGGAGACAGTACAGCACAGGAACCAGCCAGCGCTTATGTCTGATTGACGGCGCAAATCAGCAGTGCACCACATGAGCCCGGAAGGGGCATCGGTTTGTCGTAATAGAAAAATTTTCTTTAAAAAGATTGAAATACCTTCTCTGGGCTATTGTTAATTCAGTGAAAGAAAGTGTAAAATGCTAGTTGAATTTGATCTTTGAAAAAACAAACAAAAAAGCAAAGCAGAAGGAATTTGGGGAAATGACAGATTTGTTCCTGGATTCTTCCTCTGATTGATGATTGTGACACTATTTGGGGCAGCTTTGTAAAAGACCTGACTTTGGCCAGAATACCACCCCTAGACACAGACCTCATTAGATCACAGGCACACTGAACAATGTTCCAACAATTGAACAAGCACTGATGCTCCTTTCTCAAAACACAAGCCAGACTTCTTAGATGTTGGAGACAGACTCTGGATCAGATTCTCCTTGGCAGCAGAGAACACTGTAACTGTAACAGTAACACTGGGCCTGGAAAGTGTGGCTCCTTTCTTCTGGGAGCTGGAGTGCATTTTGCAAGCAATTAAGCACGTTTCATGACACCCCAGCCAGATGGAGAAGTGCTCCTATGTCTGGGTACAGAGGAGTTAACCAATTGAGCTATGCTTCTTGGAGAGGTTGCTTATTTATTTACTTTACAACAATAAAGGAAACTTGGAAAAATGCTTACTCTGAAGAGGATGACTTCTCTCACCATAGTCTTATGTTTTCTGAAAATTGAAAAACAACTTTAAAAAATAGACAAATATTAAAATGTGTATCTGCCCAATCATGGAAATTCAATTGTAGTATCATTTGCCCAGACTGACCTGTAATCAACACCCAGAGAATGTCTGTTCATAGTTGGTTAGTAGTATCTCATGGAACACAGGAAGAAAATATGCCAAACTGTGCACTTCGGGAGCTCCCCTGGTGATACTCCCTCCACATTTCCAACCTCAACTATCGAGTAAGAGCAACTAAAAGGAAACTGGTAGTATATATGGTACAGCCACTTGGTTACACAATTTGACAATTTCTTATAAAATTAAATACATAAAATATAATGCAGAAATTTACCCAAGAGAAATGGAGACAAATGTTTTCATAAAAATCTCTCCATAAGCATCTATAGTAATGTTATTTATAATTACCAAAAGCTAGAAACACCAAATGTCCATCAAATTATGAATGGATAAACAAACTGTGGTACATCCATACAATGGAATATTACTCAGTGATTAAAAGGAACCAACAATAGATGTTCACCACAACACAAATAAATTTCAAAAAAGTAATGCTGAGCAAAAGAAGCCAGACTTAAAATAAGCTTTTTCCTGATTCAACTCATTATCTATAAAATATTAAGCACATTAACATAACTATGTAAACTCTACTTGAGTTTAAAGTCAAAGTTTAGAAAAGTAAATCATATTCAAGCAAAAAGAAGCAAAAAATGTATCTTGCTTCATAGCTTTAGACAAAATATACATTCAGTACAACTCAACTTATTTATTTGCCATATATTGCCTCAGAATCTGTAAAATAGTCAGTTTTGTAAATTTTAAAGTCCCCTAATGCCAATATTTGATCCTCAAATCTACATTACTTCAAAGTATGTTAGAAAATGCCTTGATGATATTACATACAGAATGCCATTTCCACCTTAGAATAATGCCTGGTATGTAATAAGGAAATAATAAGTGTTAATTATTTTATTATTGAAATTCCTTCTACTCCTCATTATTATGCAAGTGCAGTAATATCTGTTGTAGTTGCCTTTGTTAATTGCAATCACCACCACCACCACCACCACACCTCCTTTCTACCCTAACATTACTTTTGTTCAGGTGTCCACTGTCCCCTAATGGCTGTGTACTTCATCGGAGGAAGAAAACCCCAGCGCCAGCCCCAAGAGGCACATCATGATTGCTCTGAGCCACCCATGGCACCTCCCTGCTCTTACCAGTGGCTGGTGTAGGCATGGGCATATGACGCAACTGGACCAAAGAGGATTGAGAGAAAGTTTGCTGAAGGGCTTCTGGAAAAGGCCTCCCTTGCTGATCAAGAATCACAAAAGAAGAAACAGTCCCTCCTCTGTTGGTTGTGGTTGTATCTGGATGAGATGCGTGAACTGCTACAGCCATCTGGCAACCAGGAACATCGCTTGACTGCAGACAAGGCAATTCCCTAAGGATGAAGAGGCGGAAACATGGAAAAAGCCTGACTGATGATGTCACCGAGTCCCTGAATTGATCCTGTAACTGCCCTACCTCCACACCTCCTGTTATGTGACATAATAAAGTCTTCCTTCCTTTCTTTCTTTGATTAAAAATAGGGACAAAATACTAATTTTAAATGTTGACGAAAGAAGACACTGGACATGGGAAACTGTACTATCTTTACAATTTTCCTATGAATCTGAAACTATGAGAAAATTAAAAGTTCATTTGAAAATAGGGATAAAAATGACAGTAGATAAACAAAGAAAATGAGCTTTTAAAATGTGAAATTAATTTGCATTGCAATTCTTCACATGTGAGCAACTGTTACGGCAAAATCTCTTCACTTCTACAGTCATTTCCATGCATCTTCCTACAGAGCAAAGGCACTTCCTAAAATGTCTAGGGGAACAGGAATTACTGTGTCTGCTCAGTAGATAAGAAAACAGCCAGAAAGGTGAAGTGACCTGCTGGAGGTCACACGCTAACAAGAGACAAAGCCACAAATAGACCTGGCCTCCCATGAAGGCAGCTTTGCTTAAATGGCAGGACCCTTTTATAAAACTCAAGGAAAAAGGAAATTTTCAATTTGGTGGAACTGTTTAGACAATCTGCACACAGGGTGATAATTCAACTGGTGTTAGACGAAGAATATATCTGGAAAGTCAATATATCTGAAAGTCAAATGACGTTTGCTATCCCAGACATCCCCCAGTGCCTTTCACCAAACCTTGGCAACATATGGTACACTTCAATAAAAAGAAGACGCCCTTTATTCTTCTCTATTTCTCAAAGCTAATCATTTATTAGGACAACTTTATAAACAATGGGCAAAAGTATCATACATCTCTTTCAACTAGTCTCTTCGATATAAAACATTCTTTGCTGAAAGCCATTAGTTTTAATTTCTCGACATAAAGTATAAGTATGGTAAAGTAAAGTATGAACTAGATATTACCCAGTGAAAGTATATCTGAATCACTGATAGACTGTATAAAAATCTTGCCTAGTGTCGTACTGGAAAACCAAGCCTCTGAAGCTTATATAATATTGTAAATCAACCATACCTCAACTAAAAAAAAAAAAAAAAAAAAAAAGGAAAGGAAACCAAGTCTTCTTCAATGGAAGAAAGAGAAAGAAAGGAATAAAGGAAGGATGGAAGAGGGAGGGAGGGGCAAAGGCTGTTATATCCAGCAGGAGGATATGAAGAAAATTAAGTCTAGAATATTAATAACTTTAGTCAACAAAGAAAGTAGTAGAGCACACCAGAGACCAGGGCTTTCCCTGCTTTTCACGGAGGGACACCAGCAGCCAAACTGACCTACCCGCCCCCCCATGAAATGTACTGATGGAAGATTGATCAGTGACAGTAAGGAGAGCTTTGCTGTTGACACAAGTCGTGGTCCATGATTAGGCCAATAGACTCAAGAGTGGGAGGCATTTATCCCAGAGGATGTGGAGGGAAAGTATTGTGGAACCTCTGTCTTTCACTTATGGAAAAGAAAAACTTAATTTTACTAATATTTAATAGTACTTACTAATTTTACCAATATTATTCAATATTTTACTGTGCATACAAGCAATAAGTAAACATACGTACACAGTTTAAGTGTGTGCACAGTTTTTTTCCTGACAGCAGTAACAGCAAGGTTACCACTATAGGTACCACCTATGAGTGTCCACAGTCATTCAGTACAAATTACACACTGATTTTGACCGATTTCTCCAAATATATTGATCTGTTATGTTTTAAGTACTTCCAAGGGACATACTCACTTTTCAGATGTTTGGTCTCCATCTGGCAGTAATATATGATTGTAGTCTAGGCACCATAATCATAGAAAGCATTCAATAATTGAAGTATGGTGTGCCCTTTTGCAAATGCCTTGGTACTGCATTTGGAAAATTACTATGCCACACCACAGAAAATTGAAAAGAAGCAGCCAACTGACTCTGTCATTGTTAAATTTGCTGCTTTTCAATTCATCAGATCACACTGGAGGTTACCTATCCTGTCCACAGGTCAGCAGTGGCACATACTCAAATGGGGAGACAGAAAATAAACAAGTAAACCAATAAATGAACATGCTAATTTTCAATAGTGATCAGTGCTATGGAGAAAAGAGAACAGGGAGATGGAAGACATAGCAACATGGTTGGGAGAGGGGGCACTTTAGGTGCCCAAAGCAGGTGACATACAGCAAAGACCTGGGTGAGAAGAAGGAACCATTTCTGCAAAACTCTGGGACTGGGCATTCCAGGCGGAGGGACACCATGGGGGAAGGCCCCAAGACACGAACAGCCTGTCCTATTTGAGAATGACAAGTAGGCCTGTGACTGGATATAGGGAGCAGAGAAGGAGAGGGAGGTACGTAGACAGTGACCAGACCATGTGGTGATGTGTTCAGATTTCACTGGGTGTAATTAAAAGCCGTTTGAAGAGATTAAGCAGCAAAGTGACATGGTCTGATTTCCATCTTTAAAAGATCATGCTGGCTGCTATTAGGCAAACAGATTTTAGGTGGGAACAGAGGAAGCAAAGATCAGGCAAAAAGCAGCATTATTTACAATATTCAAAAGGTGGATACAAACCACTATACACAGAATAGATAAACAATAAAGACTTACTGCATAGCACAGGGAACTATGTACAATGAGTTGTAATAACCTATCATGAAAAAGAATATATATGTATTTGTATAACTGAATCACTATGCTGTACACCAGTAATTAACACAACATTGTAAATCAACTATACCTCAATTAAAAAAAAAAAGGTAAAAGCAACCCAGGTGTCCCTCAATGGATAAGCAAAATGTGGTAGATACACCGTGGAATATTATTCAGCCCTTATAAAGGAAGGAAGTTCTGACACATGCTATGACCTGGATAATTTTGAGGATATTATGCTAAGTGAAATAAGACAGTCACAAAAGGAAAAATGTTGTAGGATTCCACTTATATGAGGAACCTAGAATAGTCAAACTCATAGAGACAGAAAGTAGAATGGTAGTTACCTGGAGCTGTGGGAAGGAGAAATGGAAAGTTATTATTTAATGGGTGCAGGGGCTCAGTTTGGAAAGATGGAAAAGTTCTGGAGATGGATGGTGGTGATGGTTGCACAATAAGGTGAACAGACTTAATGCCACTAAACTGTACACTTGAAAGTAGTTGAAATGGTAAAAATGAATGTACATTTACCACAATTTTTAAAAATTGAGAGGTTAAAAGAAAATAAAAAAGACCAGGCAAGAAATGATGGGAGCTGGGACTAGAGTGGTAGAAGTGGACAGAGAAGGGATATATTTGGAGCTAGAAACTAGAGGACTTGTGGATAGATGGGACAGGTGAGGAGGAAGAAGAACTCAGGAATGACTTCTAGGTTTTTGACTTGATCGAGTGGTGGTACTATTCACAGAGCTGAGGAAGCTTGGGGTTGGTGATAATGGTGAAGTAGAAATCTAGAGTTCTTACTTGGATGTGTTAGGTTTGAGATGCCTAGTATAACCAACCAAGTGCAGGTGACAGTTGAACATTATGTCTGAAGGTCAAAGGGAAGACAGTGCTGGAGAGATGAACCTGAAAGTCCTTAGTGTGTAAAGTCCGAAAAAGAGAGTGTGGGTAGAGAAGTTGGCCTTGCTATTACACTTGGCTCAAAAACTTACACTATACTATATAATCCAAGAAAATAAAATAACTTTGAACATAAGATAATTAAATTCTTTTTCTCTTCGTGGATAAGAGAAAGTCAAGATGAGAAGAAAACAGAGTTTTCATGAAACTCCTGAAAAATTCTCCAGCCTCCCCACTGGAGGGTAGTTATGTATAAATGCTTATGGTCTTTGAGGCCTCTCCCACCTGTTTTGTATTTCTCAGTACTGTCTTGTAATGGTAGCTAACTTATTATATAGCTGTTAGCTTTCCAACTCATATGGAAGATGTCCCAATGTGGAGAAGATACGATAATTGTTTGTATCACCCACTATAATTACCACAGTGCACATAAAAGACACTCAATAAATGTGTTGATTAATGGACCGACACCTTAGGGAGACAGGTAAGATCATTCTCCAGTGAAGGACAACAGCAGGATAAAGTGTGATATTGACTGATAGGTGCAATTATTAACCATCATCTTCAGAAGCAGCATCCTATATTTTTGCCTAAATTGCCAGAAAAAACGAATACAGTTTAAATCATTCAAATGAAATAGCAAACTCAAAAGGTCCATGCACTTCTTCACCATGTACTATGTATGTATGGCACAATAGGAGCTCAAAACGTTACTCATTAGCAAAGAATTGATTTCATTTTTAAAAGTATCCCTAATTACCAGAAAGTGGTGGGCAGGAAAACCTCTGTGGATCAATGCACTCACTCTGCTACTTCATGGCAAGTCAAGTTCAAGTCAGATCAACAGCAGCACTCATCCCTCACACGCATTCACTCAACAAACATTCACCAGGGGCCAAGTACACATCAGGAAGACTTACTCTCGGTTCTCAAGTAACTCCTAGTTACGTGCATAGTCTCGTTCTCTTGCATGTAATGAGGAGAGGTGGAGACGTTCTCAGGATCATAGTGCCTGTGGGTGGTACCCAGGGCAAAAGCAAGATTTCCTCCAAGCCAGAATGTGTTAAGTTGGGATCTCTTAACTATTACATGATACGAGATCAATTTGTAGGTAAATAGTCTGTTACTCGATGACTAGAAGATTCTTCCAGTCTAAAGATCAGGCTGGTGAACATATGTCAAAAGCTGCTAGAAAAGGAGGCGTCTAGAGAAGGAAGCAGCTGTTCAGAAGGAGAGCGGTCAGATTGGAAGTTGGAGAATGGGGAGTCAGAAGTAGAGCAGCTGGCAGAGGGTGCCCAGCACTGCCAAGGGCTAGACGGCCAGCTTCCCAGAGTCAGCCCGTTGGGTGCTGGTGTTTGTCTCTGTTTGGGGAGATGGGTGCCTCAGGTTAGCAAGGCACAGCTCATCTCTCGTGTTCTGATTCCATACTTATTAGCATCTTTCTCATTATAATTTGGATTCTCACTTAGATTTCTCTTTGCTGGTGAGGAAACCAACATGACTGGTCTCCTCATGATTATACTTTATATTTTAATGAAATAAATTGGCATTCTGGTTTACACATTGGGCTCACATGAGCTGGGTTCATGTGAGTCTCTCCACAAAGAAAAGCTCCATCTCAGCGTACTGAATACATCAGATTTCACAGCCTGCAAATCCGAGGGCTCTACTTTAAAGTCATCAAGGGAAGGGCCAAACTATAAGACTCTCTGGCAAGCAGCCAGCCAGCCTCCCCATGGGACACCCTAACATGCAAAGTTGCATTTTCAAGCCCCAACAGAACTCCCTGGAGATTATGATATGAATCTTACCATGCCTGTTAGTAATATTTCTTCACCTTGGACACCTTCTTTATTCTTCAACAGTTTATTAGAGCTGTTGGGTTTTTGTTTCAGTTTGGTTTTTGTTTTGTTTTGTTTTGCCAGGCATGAATGGAGGAAAATGGTCATAATTTCTCTTTCGCCTTGAGTTTTATTTCCTACAAATCAAGGCAGCGTTTTATGCCTGACACACAGATCCTTTAGCCCAGGGCCCCGATTACTACACAACCCCTTTAAACTGGTGAGAATCATCACTTTCACTTGAAGAACCTGGGAATAAATAGCAAAAGCTGGTGACATTCCCCCATGCACAGGGTTAAACACACAAGTAGGGTACCTCTCTACTATAGCTGAGAGGTCAGGTAAACATGATTCAGCAGAAACAAACCAGCCTATACCTTTGGATTTGCGAGTGAGTTCTTCTAATGAGACTTGTCAGATGCTTATTACTGCAGAATAAATGCCTTTTGGCTGCTTTTTTTGCCCCTGATTAAAAAGAAAGCAAAACTGTAACACAATTCTTAAACAAATTTTAAATGATATCGTCACTGCTAATGCTTTTTTCACAATTCAGTTCACCACTGCAGGCAAATCAGTTTCTCATTCATAAAATCTCCGATTGTCAAAACAATGTACATGATCGTTTATCATAATGTAATATATCTTGGAAAGCAATCATAACAGAAAGACTTTCTCTTATGTAAAGGACAGCCTATTTTGATATATTTAAAGGCAGTCCCCTAATTGGCTATTCACTAATTTGTTGCTGTGAGCAACAAAATATTTTATTTTGGAAACTTCAGAATTTTGGTGGCCCTGTAGTCTGTATCTGAATTTCTGAACTTTTAATTCCTCTTTTTTTCTTTTAACCTTGGTACTTGTAATACTTCAGAAAGGAAAATTTAACTTTTTTATCTAAATAAACTCCTGCTTAGAATTTTTTAAAAATTTATAACATACATGTTTCACACAAACATGTGTAGATTATTCCTTGATGTATTAGTTAGAATGCCTAGTTGAAAACAAGAGAAACAAATACTGTTGACTTAACCAAAAGAGAATCTTTTGACAGTGTGTTAGCTTCCAAAGAATGCTGTAACAAAATACTACGAACTACATGGCTTAAAGCAACAGGAATGTATTCCCTCACAGTTCTGAAAGCTAAAAGTTTAAACTCAAGGTGTCAGCAGGGCCATGCTCTCTCTGAGGGCTCTGGGGAAGAATCTTTCCTCGCCTCTTCTGGCTTCGGTGGTTCCCAGCATCCTTGGTTCTTTGGATTGTGGATGGATCACTCCAATTCCTGCCTCGCTTGTCACATGGCCTTCTCACTGTGAGTTTGTGTGTCTCTTCTTATAACAATGCCAGCAATTGGGTTAGGGTCCACCCTAATTCACAATGCTCTTAACTTGCTTATATCTGCAAAGAACCAATTTCCAAATAAGGTCACACTCACAGGTACCGAGTGCTGGGGACAAGGCTGAAAATAGTAAGTCCAGAAGGCTAGGGTACAGGAACGTGTTGGTTGGCATTTGCTGCTGAGATTGGTGGTGCCTGTGTGAGTCTTCCCTCGGGCGCCGCATTGTTGCATCTGATTGGCCCACCAAGTTTGGATCACACATACCCAATACTTGACGGCATTGGAGCAGGAAAAGGGAGGCTCTGTCCCCTTCAGCTTGTATATTGCGAGGAGACACCAGGGTTAGCTCCCCCAGCAGAGAAGAGGTCATTCCCCTCAAGGATCCAGGTGCTATTAGAAAGGCAGAATGGAGTCTGGGCTGGCGAGGATGCGGGAACTCTGCAGTCCAGCTGTCATGGCTGCTTACAAATCAGGTGTGACTCCCGTAAAGAAATGAATTCTGCAGACTCACCACAGCTTGTCTGCATAACAGCAAGATACACAAGAAATCAGATACACAGTCCAAAACACTTGTCTAAATCCTTTGGGCCCCAGTGTATTTCAGAATTCAGAATTTTTCAGATTTTAGAAAACTAAGATAATGATATGTGTAACACACCACGTATTATGTAACATCCCCAGCAGGCCATGCAACAGCAGCCCGTTATCAAATGCATAAACATTTCTGTAGTGAATTTTTTTTTTAATTCATACTAAATGATGGAAAAGACAAAAAAGCCTCATGTCAGGTAAGGTCAGATTTCGGCACTAAATAAGTTTAGTTCAGATCAGGTTTTGCTACCAAATGTTATTTTTAAAAATTTTGGAGGTTTCTGAAAGAGGACACTAATGAACTCATCTACGAAACAGATACAGACTCACAGACGTAGTAAACAGTCGTATGGTGGGACTCTTACCAGGGGAAAGAAGGTGGCAAGGGATATATTGGGGAGTTTGAGACTTGCAAATGTTAACCACTATGTATAAAAATAGACAAAAAACAAATTTCTTCTGTACAGCACAGGGAACTAGATTCAACATCTTGTAATAACCTTTAATGAAAAAGAATATAAAAATGATTATATGTTTATACATACATGACTGGGACATTGTGCTGTACACCAGAAATTGACATGCTGCAACTGACTATACTTCAATTTTTTAAAAATTGGAGGTTTTTTCAGAACTACAGATAAAGGATTGTGGACTGTACTTTTCCCTGACATTTACAAAGTCATGAAATCTAAGTAAATCTAAGTTAGGCCAAACAGAAAACATCCTGGGTGAATCTACTGTAATCTATAGCCTAGACATAAGATATAGATACAAACTCTCAGTCTAAACTCTGCAGTCTGCTCTGGGAACTTTCCATCTATAATCTCCTATAACCTAAGGCCATATATAATCTTAGCATACAACCAGCACATGAAGTCTTCAGTCGTTATCATGTGGCCTTGGACCCATGACATTACCAAAGGAGGAAAGCAAAAACCTGAAAAGGGGCAGTTCTCTTCCAGCTAGGTTGTTTAAGGATATGTTCATGACATACACAGTTCAAATGAAAGGTACATATCTTCACATCCACTAAATGCCTACCTATAATGTTAAAATTTAGAGGCCTGGAGTTATTTATTTATATGTCTGTGAACTGCCAGTGTCATTTTTTCTCATACTGTAAAGAAATAAGTTTTCTCTTTAACTGATCTCCATCTGCATTACATAAGAATCCAGTTTTACTCTATGGACATGATTGTAGCATGGAAGGAGAGAAATTATTTATGCTCAACATCAAAATGGTTTGATTTTTCTTGGTTCTGCTTTGTTTTTCAATAGTCCATATATTGTCCTCTCAGAGTATGACAAGACCCAAACCACAAAGGGAAGAATTAGGGTTCCTCTTTGAGAAATAAATTCTAACAAAACTATTTGAAAATGTGCACATTGCTACTGAGATAAATATAGAAGGCTGAAATAAATGAGCTATCAGGTTCCTGGATCAAAAGACCTACTCTTGTGAAGATGTCATGTCTCACTAAATTTAGCTAGAGAGTCAATGCAGCCTTAAGCAAAATCTCAGCATTATTTTTTTTTAAAGAAATTGATGTGTTGATTCTGAAAATTATAAAGAAATGCAAGGAACTTAGGACATTCAAGACAATTTTGAAAAAGAAAAACAGAATTGAAGGACTGTTCTACCTAATTTCAAGACTTAATATGAGCTCCGGAAATCTGTCGACAGTGTGCTAAATAGACATATAGATCAATGAAACAGACCTACACATATATGTCAATTGATTTTTGACAAAGATGGTAAAGTAATTCACGGAGAAAACAAAGATATTTCAAAAAATGATAATGGAATGACTATGTATTCATAAGGAAAAAGAAATGAATCCACGCCCCAACCTTACATCATATGCAAAAAATTAGCTCAAAATGGACCAGAGACCTAAACATAAACTATAAAACCATATAATTACTTTTAAAAATAAAAAAAAAAAGTGAGACCTTAGCAAAGATTCCTTAGACAGGACACAAAAAGTATGAGTCCTGAGAGAAATGATAAATTGGACTTTATCAAAATTTAAAATCTCTGTTCTTTGAAAGACACCACCAAGAAAATGAAAAGGCAAGCCGCAGACCAGGAGAAAATATTTACAGAATGTATTTCTATTAAAGGCTTGTATCCAGGTTACATAAAAAACTCTTACAACTCAACAATAAAATAAGCTATCTAATTTTTAAAATAAGCAAAAAACATTTCACAAAAAAAGATATGCAAATGGCCAATAAGCACAAGGAAAGATATTCAATATCATTAGTCATTAGGAAAATGCATAGTAAAATCATTAAATATACACACCCATTAAAACAGCCAAAATTTTAAAGACACAGAATCAAGGTTTGATGAGAACCACTTTGGCACAATTTAGCACTTTTTTTTTTTCTCTTTTTAAAATTTTTTTTCTTTTTAAATTCTCAGTATTTTTGAGGGGGAGGCAACTAGGTTTATTTATTTATTTATTTTAGTGGCAGTACCGGGGATTGAACCCAGAACCTCGTGCATGCTTAGCATGTGCTCTGTCACTGAGCTATATCCTCCCCCCAGTAATTTCTTTAAATGTTAAACATACTGCCCAATGATCCAGCAATTCCATGCTTGAGTGTTTATCCAAGAGAAATGAAAACATGTCAACACAAAGACTATACATGAATATTTATAGGAATTTTATTTATAATAGCCAGAAGCTGAGGACAACCCAAATGTCCATCAACAGGTGAATGGATAAATTTCTGTGTATCTATAAAATGGAATATTAATCAGCAATAAAAAAGAATGTAGTCCTGATGCATGTAACATCATGCATGTATCTTAAAAAGGTAATGCTCAGACAGAAGCCAGATGAATCCATTAATATGAAACTCTAAAAAAAAGTTAAATCTCATCTTTGGGAACAGAAGTAGATCAACAGTTCCCTGGGGCTGATGGGGGCCAGGAGATTGGTTGAGAAGGGGCACAAGGAAACCTTGGGGATATTGAAAATGTTTTGTATTTTAATTGTGCTGATAATTACATGGAGATCCATTGGCCAGAATTCAGTGAACTTTACACCTTAAATCAGTTCATTTCTATTGTACGTAAATAGAACCTCCTTAGAGTTGACTTCTGGTCACAGAAGTGTAAGGCGAAAAGCAGACTCTCCTTAATAGTGCTCTAATAACGCCATCTCTTATGTCCATGTGCTTCTCATCAATAGTGACATTCATATTTGAAGTATTTATTTGACACTTTTAATAGAAATGTTGTTTAGAAACTTCGTGGAAGTAAAGGTAAATTAAAGTGAGTTATGTATCATTATCAAAATGAAAATAAGTATGTAAAAACAATGCTCATATTTAAAATGAGCTTGACCTCTCGGGGGGTGATGGAAATGTTAGCTATCCTGATAGTGGTGGTGGTATACATTCATTGATGTATACGTCTATCAAAATTCATCAAATTGTACATCTGAACTATGCATAGTTTACTGTACAGGAATCATACCATAATAAAGGTGCTTCAAGATACATGCACCCCAGTGTTTATAGCAGCACTATTTACAGCAGCCAGGACATGGAAGCAACCTAAATGTCCATTGAAAGATGACTGGATAAAGAAGATGACTGGATAAAGAATATATATAAAGATATATATTCTATATATAATAGAATACTACTCAGCCATAAAAAAGAATAAAATAATGCCATTTGCATCAACCTGGATGGACCTGGAGATTGTCATACCAAGTAAAGTAAGCCAGAAAGAGAAAGAAAAAAATACCACATGATATCACTTACATGTGGAATCTATAAGAATGACACAAATGAACTTATTTACAAAAGAGAAATAGACTCACAGATATAGACTACAAACTTAAGGTTACCCAGGGAAAGGGGGTAGGAAGGGATAAATTGGGAGTTTGGGATTTGCAGATACTAACTTCTATATATAAAATAGATGAACAACAAGGTCCTACTGTATTGCACAGGGAACTATATTCAATATCTTGTAATAGCCTATAATGAAAAAGAATATGAAAAGGAAAAATATATATATGTATAACTGAATCACTATGCTGTATACCAGAAATTAACACATTGTAAACCAACTATACTTTAATTTTAAAAGAAAAAATTATGAATCAAAAAAAAAATACACATCTAGCATTCAAGAGAGAGGTTGGGCTGGGCAATCCAGAGTTGGGCATTACTGCTTTTAGTTGAATATGTCCCTCAAAATTTTCCATTGTTACCTCATAAACCACCAGAAAAATTTTATTAACAGTAGAAAGCACATGTTCTTCTGTTAAAAAAGAGACTATTGAAGATTATCGATAAAAGACTCCATTGAGAAAATTGTCACTAAATTCTCTTTTTCAAAAGGAACTTCAGATGATTCTACAACCTCAATTTGCATGGTGGAATTTTATGTGGGAATCAGAGTGGTACCACTTAAAACTCCACTGCTGCACTTAAAATTGTCCAGGTCCCACCCGCAATCAACAGCAAAGGTGTGTTCTAGTCCCTATTGTATGGAACCATAACAGAGAATTTTTTTGGTCAGCATTTCCTTTCATGTTGTACACGTGTGTCAAGTTAGTTCAGTCCTGAGCTAATGATTCCAGAATAAAGGAGGCAATATTCAGCCATGACCAAAACTTATTTTTTAAGATAACTAATGGTCGCCATATGCCCATTTATTCCTCCTTAAAAAGTAAGATAAACTTTCAGATTTCTCTGTGGGTGACCTAGAGAAAGAACATGTATGTAAGTGATTTAAATTCTTGACCAAGTCCCTTCCCCTGTTTTGACTTATAGCTATCAGCCTCACACAGAAAATCAGAGTATGGACTTGGAGAATCCATATACATTTTAAGAGACATTTAAGGGAATTCATTACTACTGTTCAACTTTTTAAGCACATCCTCATGGCATCTGCCTAGAATCCCCCCCAGAAACCACTGTATTCAAATCCTTATCAGGTTCATATATATTGCTGAAACCATCCAGTTCTTAACAGTTCAGGGGACGCAGGCAAGCACAGCCCTTCTAGGAGCTCTCTGCCTTCTAATTACCTCAAGTGCTTCCTCTCTGCCAAGTAGACAATGTCAGAACTTTCACATTATTCTGTACTTGACTCTATTCTATTCTTGACTCTATGATATTAATGCTGGGTTTGCATTTACAATTAAAACACACAAAAGAAGAAAATCCACTTAGCAGTATATCTTAATGCTGTAACTCCTAATTTTTAATGTTTCCACCCTGGAAAGAATAGAAATTTGGCTTTTCTACCACCAAGTAATGAATTTTCAAAGCCAACAAAGTGATAGGGAAATACTGGTGTTCATTGGCACCTACGCTTCCCATACCCTTTCTTTGTAAAGCAAAAATATGATGTTAATAAACAGTTATACAGGCACAGTATGGAAAAATTAATTTCAAAATACAGCCGTGTGCATGCCGTATTTTACTTCCAGGTTTAGCAGATTTTTATCTTGAGTACTAGCTTAAAAGATTAACCAGCTATTCATTTCATAAGCTTGAACACACACCTCACAGTAGAAAACAAATTGGCTTTTGGAGTTCCTGGCTAAAGTGCTTTTCAGAGTGACTCCATAGTCATTAAAACATAGAGTTAGTTTTGTGAATGGCATCAGTGAAAATCTTTCTCATGTAAAGAAAGCAGTAGGAATAAACTTTAAGTCAAAGGCGAGTTCTTCTGGTCCCTCATCCACGATGTTTATCCCAGTGGGATATGATACAGTCTGTGCAATTGCTATGTTCCACAATAATTATAAAGAGCAATAACATGTGGTATGAATAGAACATGTAACAAAGAACAGCAGTGGATGGCAAAATAAACCACTAGTTATGTCAAAACTAATAACTTATTTACTCATGCAGAGTCAATGAGTTAAGAGGTCAGATGAGCCCCGTTGTTTAAGCCTTACTAATAGCACACGTGGCTTTTCTGGTTCATCATTTTCAGGACCATTTTAAGGATTATGTGAAATTGACTGGATTTCATTAATGGCTCGTGTAAGAACATGTGCTCGTATCTTTGAAAGTGAGGTCCAGGATACCCTAAGCGTTTGCCTTTTTGCAGCTTCTGGGAGGAGGTGGCGAGTTCTAAGACCCCTTGTCATAAATACAGCATCCACTACCATAGAAAACGGCATCCGTCTTTTTTAGGAATGAACGTAATTGTACTGCGTGACACCCAAAGCATCTTTAAAATGTTATGGATCATGGTGGACTTAAAAAAACAGTGCACTTCTCATTGATCGTCCCATTTTACTTTGATTTAAAATGCAGATCTTTCCTTCCTATTGAAATCTTTGCATTTTTATTTATAAATGTATAGGGGGGAAATCCATTTCAGACATATGCAGTCTCATAAATTATGTTTGGTAGTTGAAACAGTGTGCACTTATGTCATGGATTGAACATCCTCCTTTATTAGAATGCTATTTATTGCCGCCAGCTGCACTGCTTAGCTAAGAAAGTTCTTGACACCAGCGATTGCTTTTCAGCACCACTGCTTCCGGCTGCTAACAGGGGATTCTATTTCCAAATGAAGCCACCCCTCTCAGGCTCTTCCTCCTGCTGCACAGATACCTCCTGTCATCGTGATGCTGGAGAATCGAAGGGGGATGGGCCGGCACCCACTCATGCTCTATGATCTCCCAGGCTGTAAATCTCCCATGGCTTTGAGATTTCTCGCCTAATAGCACTGGCCTGAGAGCTGTCAAATGCATTTGAGGAATCTACCCAACAGTAATGGATTTTTCAAAATTAAGATGTGAATTCAGCTTATGATCAAAGGATGTTTCAGAGTCATTGGCGTGTGTTTCAGAAGAGAGGCATGGGGCATATCACGGTAGACACCGGTCTCTATTTTATTACACTTTTACAGCAGGGAAAACTAGACAAAGGTAATTACTCTTCTTCTGTTAAAGACTATTATTACACTTACATGAACAGTTAACCTGCTGTTATTGTCTCTGCTGCCTGTGCCGATGGCATCCAAACCATCCAAGCAGGAAAGGTATAGAAATGGGGGTTTCAGCTCATTTCCAACTGCACAGTAAGTCCACTCTGAAAGGTAATCTTCCAGACCACCAATGTGTATGCCAACACGCCAGCCCGTTCCATTAGTTGTTGACAGGATCTGTGTCCATGTCTTCTGCACGCCAGTTTGAACACTGGCTCCTTTTTTAATGCCTCCACGCATAATTGGGCTCCCAGAGCCCACAGAGCTAACAGCGGCAGGCAGTGACAGGGGGAGACCTCCCTCTGTTAACATGGAAACGGAATTTCCTTGCTCTCCTCTAGAAAGGAAATCCCCTCTAGGTCAAGGTTAAGGCTTTCTGCAGGGTGGGGAGGGTGAGCTTACGCAGAAGTTACCTTAACCTGTGATCTTGGAGAGTTCTCTTGAAGTGGTGTCAGGCCCTCAAACCTTCATGAGCAGCAAGTTTTTCCCCTTGACTAAACAAGAGGACAAGCAGAAAATTGATTTCTAGACATTACCTTTGAGATACCGGCTGAAAATTAGAACTTTGGGGCACTCTTCGCCCCCACCAAAAGCTTGGGCAAAGACAGGCTTGAGTGGTCTTCGTTTCAGGCTTGGAAATACAACTGATCAACCCGAGGTCCCCCTTTGAAATAAAGTCATTGCTCCCCTCAATGGATTTTGCTTCTAATTCAACAGGGGATTGAGTTAAAACAATACAAGTCCCGTGGCCATGATTTACAGAAACTTTCACCTGAAGTTCACCAGCCACTCACCAGGCTAATATTATCTGCATCATAGCAGGGCAGAAACCAGGGCACAAAATTGTCACCTCTGGTTTCCCTGGTGTTATCCACTGGCTCAGAGGCACTGACAAGGATGCCTGACACCCAATTTGGTTTTTCATTCCTCTTGTTTTGTTTCCTCTTGGGCCAGTCTCCAATATCAGATTGAGCAGGAAGGATGACATGGATTCACAGCAGCACATGGAAGAGTGAAACTGCTGAACTGAGAAGAGTCAGGGGGTTAATGAGTATCCACGAGTATTTCCATATTGACAACGCAGGTCTGGGAGGAGTGACCATTCAGACTCCAGAGATTCTGAACCTCCTGCATGCTGACCATCGAGAAAAAGAAAGAAGAGAGATGGGATTTGGGGTAAAATCACTTATTTTTTTTCCTAAAAAGTGTATAGTTAAAAACAAAGGAACACATCTTAGGTCATTTGGTAAAATTTCCCAAGTATGCATGCCCTTTAATGAGGCTAAAAGTGGACAACGTATTTTAAGCAATTGAAAGAATGAAGATCAAGTTTTGTTTTTTTTTTTTAAGGGTTACCAGGAAAAGACAAACGACGCTGACACTAGAAATAGAACCACAGAACAGAAGCTGAGTGCATGGCTTGAGGAAGTCAAGAGAAATTGGTTATAGTCGTCTTTCAAGATAATCTTTTATATCTGAAATGTGATGAAGCTAAATCTGATTCATTCATTTCATACTCATTGGTGATGTTAGCAACATGCATTTCAGGTAGAAAAATGGAAATAAAAATGTGCAAAAAAAGACATTTGAGCCTGTTTCCCTCTGTGGCAGTAATTTGAGTTCATTCTGTAATATCCGTTCAACAACTGTTTACTGTATGCCTAGTAAGGGTCAGGTACTATATCCTAAGACCTTTAAATTCTGAATTCCTGGCTTATTATCTTCAACTGTAATTGTGATATACAATAACCAATTATAGGAACATCTACCCTCATTCATTTCACGTTGTAAGATGCCTTTCAGGAAGGTCTGCAATTCTTGCAACTTTTTCTAAACCTCTTCAAGCTGTTATGGTCTTTTCTATTACCCATATAAATTTTTCTCAGTTTAAAATTTCCAAATGAGTTTGATTTAGTTATTATGGAAGTTAGATAAATTAGAATTACCCAATAGTTATTAGTTCTCCCCTCTTTATCAAAGAAAGAATAGTCATTAAATTAATAACTATATCCAATTTTCACTTCAGGAAAATAAATACTTGTGAATAAATCAATTAATTGATACTCCAGTGTCCTGCTATAAATTCTTCATTTATTCTATCAGATCAGCAAACATCGCTAGATGGCACTAATAATTATCATTCATCTCAAATGAACCCCAGTAGAATTAAGTGACTAAAGCCACAAGATTTTCTCTTAGTTGCAAGAAAGTAAAATAAGGAATTTTGGCAATCACACTGAATGAAATAACATAGCACAATCAAAGTCAACTTAATGCACATTCAGTGAATCCAGAGCTAGGCTGTTTAAGTGACAGTTCTGGCTTCGCCACTTATTAACCCTGTGACCGGGGGCAAATTGCAGACTTTCTCAATGTCTCATCTGTGAAGTGGGTATAATAGTTTACCTACCACTTAGAATTGTCTTGAAGAATAAGTTGTTTTATCTGTGCTAAGCACCCAATAAACAATTGGTAGCTATGTTTATTATGATGTCAAAACCCATTATTTTAAATGAATACACATAGAAGAGTTTGCAGCTATCTTTCGCTTACTAGGGGCATAAGACATAGCTTATACTTCTACACCATTACTTCATACAGTAACTTGGCTTTCCTGGGTAGATTAATCTCTTTTTGCTAAACGTTAGCCTCTTGGTTCATCTCACTGCTCACTAAGACCAAATACCTGCTTTCTCCCCCACTTAAAGAGCTCCCAGAATCCCTCTTCCCCCACAGAATATTGCCTGACTTGTAGGAGTAAGATGATAAATCTCTTCCCCTTTCAGTTTCAACAAGCTACTTACACAACACAAACACACAGCACACCAAAGCCTGTAAGTCAATGTTTACATTACATCCTAGCGAATGTTTTTATGCAGTGTGCACAGTTTAAAATGTAGGCGTCTGGCCAGGGCAGGAGTTTTGTCTATTTAACTTGTTTCCTGTGCTCGTGCTTGACCATAGTTGGGGGTGGCAGTAGTGCTTCTAGAATATTTTGTGCTGCCTATCACCCTAAAGTGAGGGCAGGGGAGAAGGAGACCAGAGATGTGTTTCATCCCTCACATCTCAAGACGCGAGCCTGACAACAGCCATCAGGCACACCCCAGGAGGAAGAGGACAGCTGTGTGAAGGATGTCTCCTTCAGTCTTCAAGCCACGGCACCCTTTAAAGGAACTGCCATCTGGATTAAAAGGACATCAGGTGTCATAAATGGGAAATGAAGCTGTAGCAGGTCCACCTCACAACTGTGTATGTGAAAAAAGCCTTCACCCAATCCCAGCCCTAAATTATATAAATTCTAGAACCTAGACCGAGCACTGTGCCTCGCCATACTCCAGGACAATTGTGAGTCTCTCCATCAGAACTGAATAGCCTGTAATGGTGTCTGCTGTTAAAAAAAAAAAAAAAAAAAAAAAAAAAGTTATATTATTTGAAACCTCAAAACCACATAAAATTCACCTTAAGGAAAGTACACAGAAGACATCATCTAAGACGATGGTTTTCAAGTTTGGCTACACATTAGAATCACCAAAATACTAAATACTAATGCTGGTTTCCACCCCAGAGGTTTGCTCTGGAACGTGGTCCAAGCATCAGGATTTAGAGCTCCCTTCGTGGTTCTGAAATGTAGTTGAGAAATGCGGGCCTGTACAGTAAACAGCCTGAGCACCAGTCAACAAAGGCAGTAAGGGAAGGGTGTGCACTCTGCCCTCAGCTTTTCCATGACTTGGCTCTAGAGGTGACCTGACAGTACAGTAAAACACTGGGTCCTGGCGCTGGTCCCTCAAGCCTATCTGCATATGTGTATGGAGCAGAGTTCTAGGTCTATTCTCAAAAGATATCAGATGATATTCTTCTTAAAGGATAGAAGTCCTTCCCTGAAATCACCTTCCTTACTCTCTCCTGTAACTTGTTGCCCCAATTCTTTTCCTTAAGGGGAGGCTAGTTAATTATTACTATGGCAATTTTTCTCTTTCCTAAGAAAGTTAGTTAAAAATAAAGCAGGCTTTACAGGCTATGACTACTTGTTTGAATTTGTTAGAAATAAAGGAGAGGAGGTAGGTAAATGCATTTTTTCATGTTTCACAACAAGGTGAAACTGCAAAGAAGTCAACAGGTCGAAAAGCATCTCGGGGGACTAACTGCCCACACTCACCTATCTGGTTCTCTAGGAGCTGGAACCTCACAAGAAGAGAAGGGATAATGGGTATAAAGGAAGAAAACTGAAGAATAACAAGGACAGTAGTAGGGAAAGCAAGGAACTAAAAGAAAGATGGAGTGGAGGATGGAGGAGGGTGAAAGCAAAGAGGTAAGTGGATGGCTTCGTCCCACAGGAAGTCCTCATTTCCTGGATTAATTGATGCCAGCAAAAGGCATCTCCTGGCTAATCCACTTAAAATGGAGCCATAATTTGATAGCAAATAGTTCCAAAAGATTTGCTTAGAACTTTCATGTTTAATGGAAGTAAAAATTATGAAAGCAAATTCATTGTATAAGTAACAAATATTTTATAATTCCATGTAGTACTTCTTAGAATCAAGAGGAGTGAATCAAGTATCGAGTTTTTTTATGGTAATTTTGCCAACAAAATGGTAAGAGCATAGCACACCCATCATTTCACATTTCACTTCAGTAGCACAATACCATCACCTGGAAAATAGTTGAAGTTTTTTCACTTGGTTTTTCCAAAGGTCTCCCTAAAGCCTTTGATGGTCACATTCTCTGTCTAGTACCCTCCTCCTTGATTTCTCTCTTTTAGTTGTTAACTGAACTCTATCAGATATGTTGAGTAGTGGCTTAAAATGTGATTTATGCTGTTCACCAGGATTACTTTCATCAATTTCATAAAATTTTACATCTTTTGAAAGACATGAAATTTTTCTTTGCAATTGATTTGTGTTATACTGTATCTGTATTATTGGCTTTTAATAATATTTGATAGTGAGAGACTGACCAGGGTGTTGACCCAGTGCGCCAGTATAAATGTTACGCTAACCCAGGAAAGATAGTTGGATGGGGATTAATCATATACGTGATTAGTTCAGTACCAGATATTTCTAGGTAACAGCCACTTTTCCCTAAACTGCCTGATAACTTCCGAACTTGGATAATCAGATAATGAGGCCCTCATGTATAAAAGCCACGTTTCAGGTACTCTTTGACATAAATCACAGTAACACTTTTTGGATCCATCTCCTAGAGTAATGGAAATAAAAACAAAAATAAACAAATGAGACCTAACTAAACTCAAAAAGCTTTTGGACAGCAAAAAAAAACCATAAACAAAATGAAAAGAAAATGTACAGAATGGGAGAAAATATTTGCAAATGATGTGACCAACAAGGGGTTAATTTCCAAAATATACAAACAGCTCACACAATATAAAAAAAAAATAAAAATAAAAAAATGGGCAGAAGACCTAAATAGACATTTCTCCAAAGAAGACACACAGGTGGCCAACAGGCACATGAAAAGATGCTCAATATCACTAATAATTATTAGAGAAATGAAAGTTAAAACTATCTTGAGGTATCACCTCATGCCAGTCAGAATGGCCATCATTAAAAAGTCTACAAATAATAATATATGTGTATATATATATGATGCATATGTATGTATAACTTAATCACTTTGCTGAACATCTGAAACTAACACAGCATTGTACATAAACTATACTTCAATAAAAAATAAAATATGTACTCAGTATTTTTAAAAAGCCAGGTTTCAGGGTGAATCCAGATATTTTACCTTCTTCTTTTTCTCCCATCCCAAGGAAGTTTACTGGCTACCCTGGGAGGCAAGACTCTCAAGTAAAATAAGAAATGGCATCTGTTATATTCTCCCACAGCTGAATGTTGGATAACTAGAAGTGTGTCATTTTATTAAAAAATTATCTAATAGATACCCCAAAATTAATTTCTAAAGGGCCACTGTTCCAAGGGCTGAAAAACTATACTCATGAATGAGTGTATATTACAGAAGTTATTAATAACCAGAGTCATAAATAGCTGGGTATAAAAGCAATTGCTGGCACCTGTGTGATTAAAGGACTTGAAATCCACAACTGATACGGTTCTTCATACTCAGTACAAGTTATCATACATGATTTAAGAGTGATACAATAAAGAATCATAAACACCATGGAAGGTGGACCAGAAAACATCCAAGAGAAGCCTGTTGTTTACATTGTTACCTATTCCTATTAAGAGGTATACATTATTTGCTGTAATAAAGGCATATGCCCTACGCGTTGTTTTCTGTAACACTTAACCAGAACAATCTTCTTAGGAAAAGGACAGAGAGGAGGAAAATGCATCTCAATGCCCTCCCCTCAACTGAACCCTCTCAATATTTTAACTTTGAAATCTGCACAGTTAAATGTACATATAGGGATAAGCATGGTGAACAATTAGTGTCCTGAGTTGGTTGCGTCAGAGCCCGATATTGGTTCTCAGAAGCTAAAGAAACTTCAAGTAACTTCGAATCAATTAACAATATAGGAAATGACATAGACTAAATCTAAAAATCTCAGACTAAATGTCAGATGTCAGCCAGGATTTGCAAAAGGAATCCCACCTGCTCAAAGCACCTCAGCTTAAAAAAACAAACAAACAAGCCAACTATAGCAATAAACTTACAATACAGGAAGCAGAGGAAAATATATATCAAAAATTCAATAGGCAGAGAAGTATTGATTATCAAAGTATTGTTTTAATGAAAGGAATAATAAACACTGAAGAAAACATAAGGAAGAGACGGAAATTTCTGGCAACTTTGTTTACATGTCTTTTCAGGTAGCAATCAAGCAAACAATTCTCTTTTACGCCAGTGGATTGCAATATTCCTTTCCATCATGGAATCCTAAATCAGGTTTCTAACCTCAAGAACCAGAAATAAGTGGCAATATGGTCAATTTGTGTAATCAGCCAATGCAGAGACCAGTCAACGCTGAAGGAAAATCATCCTGGGAAGCTTATTATGCCCAATTTAAAATAATAAGCCAAATGAACCATCGGACTAAGGAACAGAAAGCACTTTTTCTTGCTGCCAGTCTAAAGGGAACTGCTCTTGTTGTGCTAAGCAATTTGTCAGAAAAAGACAGAAAGAGCTCTCTAGAATTATTAGCACATTAACCAGACTTTTTATAGTTGGACACAAGGCAAGATTGGCCACAGTGAAATTCAAGAATTCTATTAGAAAAAGTGGTTAGTCACTAACCAGACTGACTCAAGATACTGAATAATGATTGCAACGAATCTACCCAGATGCCCTGAGGACCTGAATAGTATCTGAACTCCATTTTCTGAGGCATTTTATAAGTCATCAAGTGGAAATAAAGTTACATTATTTTTATTTTAAATCCAATATTATAAGCACTCTATAAAAGGCTTATTATTTAGTAATCTTCCTGATAAATCTTGGGGGAAAACATCACTTAAAGTAAAACCAGTAGAGAATAGTAAGAATAGAGACACAAAGATTTATGCTAATGCAAATGCTGGCCAGGAACACCCTGCTTCAGTGGTTCTTAAACACTTACCCTTAGAAGAACCATCTGGGAGGCTTCTTTAAAAATATAGATTCTCCTGCTTAAACTCTGAAGATTCTGATTCAATAGTTCTGTGCTGAGACCTATAAATCTATAATTCACCATCTTCTCTGGTAGATCTGGTTCATGTCAAAGTTTGAGCGATACTCCTCTTTAAATAGTAGTGACGGTAGGAGTCTCATTCAGTTATTCATACTTACGATATTAACTCTTTTCCATGGAAAATATAATGATATGTATTTTATTGACATGATGATAAAAAAAAATGGAGAAAAATAACTTTATCAAACAGATATGTGACCTCCAAAAAGGCAATTTCATGGAAAAATATTAAACAAGAATTGAATAAATGGGATATGTGCCAGATTTCTAACTGGAGGAATGTACCATTATAAAAATCTCTTGCACTATTGCCAGAGCCGTGAGAACGTGTGAGAGACACGTGGAGCAAAGCAGGTCCAGTAGACTTAGACATGTGAGGCAGACAACAAAAACTTACTGTTGAATGCCACTGAGATTTTGTTTGCTACAAAGTAATCGCTAATAATATACCCTTCCACTTAAAAAAGAATTTTCACACATCTTTTCAAATACATGACTGAGTTCACAAGGGAAATTCAAGGGGCCACAAAAGGAAAGCAAACTCAAGTGGTAGCTGTGAGCTGACCCTGTGCTGGATAAATCTCCAACTTCTGAAGAGTAATTTGTGACAAGCTAGGCTGAGAAAATATCTACCTATTGGCAGCAATATGACAAGGAATCTTATTTTTTCAAATAAATATGGAATATAGGGTTAAAATAAGAATGGGATAATAAATAGGCGATATGTCTTAATTCCAGAAGATACTAAAATATAAAGTGACAATAATTAAAATAGTGTGGTACTAGCCAAGAAAACACAGGTGTACTAAGCTAAATACAGTTGATGAGAAAACAAAAATTTTCATGGAGAATTTGTATCCATAATCCTATCCTTGCAAAGGCTTTATATTCATTCATAGTTCTATACATAAATATTAAATACATATACAAAATATATATTATACATAGAGTTTATAATGCATGATCTGGGCATCTTGAGAAAAGGTAATATAGTAAGTTGTTTTGTGTGAAGTATATTACTGGGTTAGTTGGAAAATGCAAATGCAAAACCTGTCTGGAAAAACACACCCTCAACCCAAGATGCAGAGGTTCCACAAATAAAGCCCAACTGACATGAGATCACAGTCCAAAATTACAAAATACAAAAAGAAGCAGCCTGCCATGACTGATAGACCAAGTTAGCAATCAGACAGCATAATTAAATCTCAAGAACTTCAGAAAAAAAAAAATCATCACCCTGAAACTTAAAAAAAAAAAGTATTTGAAGTTATTTTTAAATATAAAAGGAGGAATCAAAAAATAAGTTGAATGTATTTTCAAGGAATACCAGGCAGACATGGAAAGATAGAAAATAGAACTGAAGGGATTACTCAAAATAAAGGGAAGAGAAGTAAAGAGATGGAAGTATGAAAGAGATGTTAAGGAGAAACGTGGAGAATAAAATAAAAATTTCTGAAACTTGCCTAATGAGACAAATAGAGAACATATGAGAGGAACAGTATTTAAATGTTAGTACCCAGAGAATATTCTAGAATTGAAAAATTAAATTCAGGAATCACAATGAGTCCCAAGCAGTTAACCTAAAGGCACCTAGACATATTGTAGTGAATTGCAGAATACTAAAGTCAGATAAGTGATTTTAAAGAAAAATTTTTTTAAAAAAGGACATATCACCTTCATGGGAATACCTATTAGACTAATAGCACACTTCTCAATAATAACAATAAAAACCAGAAGAAAATTGTGAAATGTATTTATAAAGTCTTGGGAGTAAATAATTATCCACATAATAATCTGTAGCCAGCTAAACATTATTCAATAAATATAAAAAACAGAATTTATTATTAGCACAACCCCCCACTGGAAACTGAACATAGAGGAATGAGTGAGGTGCAAGATGAAAACAAGTAGTTACTATGTGGGTAATCCTAAATAAGCATCAGCCAGATATAAGAATAATATGATAATTAATTTGGGGGGAATAATAAAAAGGTAGAACTAAAATGCCAGGCATCAATAACTGGTAAAATAGGAAGAATTAAAATTTTATTAAATTTTCTGTCTAGGGTGAAGGTAAAGATACTGATTAATCTTAGAACTATTTAATTCATATATGCATGTTAACATTTTAAAGGTAAAGACCAAAAAGCTAGAGATAAACCTACTACCTCCAAATTAGTAGCAGGAAGAAACTGAATAAAGATTCCATTAACCCAATAGAAAGGTGGATAATATGATCAAAAGAATCATAAAAAATCAGAATAGGAAGACTTCTCTTCCAACCAAGATAAAGTAACAGGTACTGGGTTTACCCTCCTGACAGGAACAACCAAATAAACAAGAAAAAATCAAACAATGGTTCTTAAGTCACTGTATATCAGGCAGTGAAGGTCAGTGATCTCTGAGAAATGGGAAACAAATGATATGAATCCTACCACTGGCCCAATTATTGCCTTGAGAGCATTTCTAGGCCATAGTGCAGGGAGGTAGGACTCAGGTAGAGCCCAAAAGACTCCCTGAGTTAAAGAGATGTAGGTGAGAGTCTGAGGAGACTGAAGGAGCTAGCATTCACAGAACCAAGTATCATAGAAGTGAGAGTTGTGCTGACAGAGAACTCTGGAGATCAGCAGAGGGCATGCCCCTAAGTTTAGATAGATAGATACAAAGAGAGCACATATTAATCTATACATACATTTGTATGTATATGTAATACAACAAATAATATATAATATGGATACATATGTAGAAATTTATCAGGATGTACACTTAAGCTTGATGCTTTTCCCTGTAGATATGTTATCCCTCAATTTAAAAGTATATCAAAAGTCATAAATTTGAAAATTAAAGAAATTGAATTAGCTATTTAAAACTTACTTACATAGAAAAACAAATTCAGACAAAGTTCTACCAAAGACATAATCCCATTCCTACCCAAAATAGAAAAAGAGAAAAAGCATCCCAACTTGTTTGATAAATCTAATATCATTTTAGTACCAAAAGTAGGTGAGAAGAGTATGATAAGGAAATTTACAAGTCTGCCTCACTGATTAGCGTAGATGGAAAAATCTAAATAAAATTGTAGCATACTAAATGCAAGGGAGAAAAAGGACACTATGAACTACTTGGGTCGTAAGCATGATTTAACATTTGAAAATCTATTAATATATTTCACTAAACTAACAGAATAGAGTTTCAGAAATCTGCCTAGAAATCCTCTTAAGTCTTTGGCTAAATACCAATCTGTTCATGCTTATAGGATTTGAATTCTCAAGGCTAGGTAAAGAACAACCTAAGAATACCAGAAGGCTATAAATGGAACAATTCCCAGAAATCTCAAAGGATTAAAAGACAATTGAATTCTGAACAATCAGAATGGAGAGACTTTTGAACACCCAGGACATTCATTAGAAACTTCAGAAGGATCATTTCTTAGCAGTAGGGTTAAATTAGCCCTAAAGTAAGGGTACTCTAGAGCTACCCTAACAAAGCTTAAAAACAAGACTCAAGAGGGTCAAGCTGGTCTACAAATAACTACTTGCCAAAATAAACTCATCATTCTTTAAAGAAAAACAACATCATCCAGATGTTCAACAGTATAATATTTACAATATTTAGAATCCAATAATTTTTAAAAAACCTAGACATGCAAAAAAGTAGAAAATATGTCACAAAACAAGGAGATCATGAATTCAGTAAAAAAAAAAAAAAAAAAAAACAACCCAGATGTACAGAGAAGAAGGAATTAGCTCAATGGCTTAAAAACAGCTATTCTACATGTGATCAAGGATTTGAAAGAAAACATGAACACAATAAGAGGATACAATGTTTTTTAAATAGGTAGAAACTTCTAAAGCTGAAAAATGAAAGAACTGAAATGAAAAACTCACTTAATGAACTTATTAGCAGATTACACACTAGAAGAAAGCATCAGTAAACTTCAGAGATAGACCTTATCCAAACTAAAGCCCAGAGGAAAATTTGATTAAAAAAATTAAACAGTTCTTCAATAACCTGTGGTACAATTTAAAGTTCTAACACAGAGATTATTGAAGATCTTGAAGAAGAGAAAGTGGAGAAGCAGAAATATTTGACTGAAAAATTCCCAATTTTGATGAAAGCTGTAAACTCAGAGATCCAAAATGCTCAATAAATCCAAGGCAAGATAAACACATAAAAATATTACACCAAGGCATATTATGAGGTTGAACTGAAATCTGCTTCACATTAGTGATTGTTTATGTGTTCCTGCTCTAGACTTAAAATTAGGGCCAGATGTCCACAAAAAAAAATCTCATGCACAAATGCTCACAGCAACTTTATTCTTTTTAGCTCCAAACTGAAAACACTCAAATTTCCCTCAACAGTTAAATGGATAAACAAATCATGGTATATCTATACAATGAATACTACTCAGCAATAAAAAGAAACAAGCTACCCATATAACCTGGGTAAATCTCAGAAACATTTTGCTAAGCAAAGAAACCAGAAATGAAAGAGTGGATTCAGTATGATTCCATTTATATGAAAATCTAAAAGAAATGTAGGTATTGCCTAATAGTATACTGAAGGTAATATTCTGAAATAGTCTGCTTTTTTCTCTTGTTTTTCTAAGTTTATGATCTCTTCCCTGGCTGGCCTAAGGAAACCTCTGGTAGGGAATAAGGGAAGAAGTCAGATGATTGTACAAGAGAATTTGGATTATTACAAAAGGACCCAAAATGTTCAGATTCTGACATTTCAAATGAAATTTTGTATCAATAAAATATCGTATCAAAATATCAGCATAATTGTCTTACAATGGTTTATAAACTAGCCATTGTCTTGATAAAGGAATGTCTAAATTATTCTTTCTTCTCCCATAAGATTTTAGGACCAGGTCAATAGGATCTGCTCAAGTTGTTCTCTGAGTTTCTCCTAGAGGGTTCTGCCTGCTCTTGCTGGTAGAAGGAAGATAAGACACAAGGAAAGGGGGCAACCTACTCCTAAGACCCAGAGTATTATGAAAAGATGAGGAAGAGGTCGAGAAGTGGGGAGCTGGAGAAGGAAGATACCTCAGTGTTCACTTTCTCTGCACTTCACCCCCCAACTTGGAGATGACTCCTTTGGAGAAAGGTGTCTTCAGGTATACACTACAGATAAATTGAGGAAAATACCAAGAGGAGAGTGGTCCTAAGCTAACATGGGATAACTAAGAGGGCAGAATGCTGTGGTTAGGCAGCCAGATTGTTTGGATTGTGGTCCTGAGCCTCCCTCAGTTCCAGAGTGGAGTGGATACAATGAGCCTTCCTAGGGTACGGTCTGGAAAAGATGATGTGACTGCATAACAAAGGCCGCCCATCTGACCCAGGGGCTAGCTAGACACAGCGCCTGGCAGTGCCTGAGATGGGTCAGCAAGAGCTGACAGAAGGCCACGCAGGCCAGAAACTACTGCTGGATCCAGGTGGGTTACAGACTCCAGACTACGTGTTACACTGGCTGCAGACTCCAGCCACAAAAGCCAGCAAGGTGAGAGCAGCCTAGAGGGACAAGGGACATTACTCCTAAAATCGATGGAATCAAAGGTTCTCTCTTCCCCTTCTACACAAATTCAGGAATGTCTCTTCCCCAAAACTGAGATGCCATCTTGGAAAGGAAGTTGACAGAAGAGTGGGAGACTGAAATTTCTGAGTATTCGGAGTATTTTCTCTAGAGATGAAGAGCTATCTAAGGGTACTTTAAAATTAATGGATCAGATCAAAAAATAAACCAGAGTATGCTTCAGATTAGTGTGAAGGGAGCAAAACTAAGGACACAGTATTTTCCCTGCCCATCTGAATTTTATTCTGTTCTACTATGAGGGTAAATCTGGAAACGATCATTTGGAAAGAGTAGGCAATAAAAGTTTGGGAAATCATGCAGACTTGATAGAGTAAACAAGAACTTTAATCAAAATTATAATGCCAGAACTAGGAGGTACCTCTTAAATTTTGGAAAAATTCAGTTTGGGGATAAATAAGAGGAAATAGTAATTTTATATGAATCATTACCCTAAGTTATGACAAAGGCTGAAAATATAATAGTTTGAAGAGAAATTTAGATAACTTAGCATATTCAATAAAGCCAAAATACATTAATTAAAAAAAAAAAACTAAGGACTTTGGGAGGTATGCTTTTCAAATAAGCATAATTTATTACTATTTCAGAGATTAACTTCAACCTGGGTTGGTCTTTGATATGATCAAGAGTAGACCCAGAACCACTACCTAATAGTGGCTTTCATGTTTAGTACATCAATCTATATTATAGTATAATATGATATATCAATAAACACAACATAGAAGAAAGTTTGAAAAGGTTGCTTGGAAGACATAATTTTGGAACAATCTTGAAAGAAATAAAGCAAATAGGTGCACAGAGAGAGAAGATCTGAAAGGCAGATATTTGTGAGATGTGAATGAGGGAAAAGTAGAAGATTAACAACAAAAATAGTGATGAGAAGAGATAGTTGTTAAAGGATACTGATTGCAAACTAGTAAGAGCAAAAAATTTGATGCAGTGCTATACCCTGGTCCAAGCTGTCTCCATATAGCAATTCATTTCAGCCTCCCCAAAGGCCTTTCAAGAAGCTACTGGTATTATCAGCAACACTGTTCTGTAGATAAGGAAACTGAAGCATAGGGAGCTTATAAAACTTGCTCAAGTTCATGCATGAGGGCCAGGATTCCAATGCAGGCTCACCAGCTCCTGAATTCACGTTCTTAACTTCTACACTATTCTCAATTCTACAAACTGAAAAGAATTTGGATTTTTAGACAAGGATGAATTTAGATTTGGAGACAGTAAGGACTCACTATAAATTTTGACAACTTTACACCGAAATGTGAGGGTAATTTTATTTTATTTTTCTGTTTGGAGAAATAAGCACCCCAAATCCACTCTGACCCCCTAAATTAATGAAGAAGCACTTCAGTTTTAGAAATTTATATAACAGATAAAGCACACATGTGCATGAAGACATATGTACAAGCATATTTGTTGCTGTGTTGGTGTTTACAAAAGACAGGAAATCAATCTAAATGTTTAGCAATAGGAGACAAATTAAACTACGTTTCATCCACGCAGTGATTACCTTTTTCAAAAGAAAGGGAGAGATCGGTAGGTACTGATATGTGGCGTGAACCCCGCCATATATTGTTAACTGTAAAAAGCAAGGAACGGGAGAGTGAAGGGCAGGATTCTTCCGGTTGCTTTTCCTGATCCACTCCCCACAATTCCCTGCTCTGCTGTTTGTCCTGGGAGACCAAACTCCTTGGAATACGTCACTGGGCTCCTAAGTCCTCTGGCTGCTGGTTGCGTTTGGCCAGCGGGGAACCCCAGCATGGGATCAAAGGAGAGTGAGGTCTGAGTGTTCATTCTAAGAATGAGGTCTGATGCCTTGGGCTAGGGTCATCGCTGTTCCTCCCCTACCTGATTTCTTCCTTCCAAATTTGAGTAACCACTCACTTTCCTCCTTTCTTTGAGCCTAGGGGATGTAACAGCTCCACTGTGACTGGATTACTGAACTGTCTCCTTGTGGTTCTCCTATACGTAACCTATGTATTTGGTGATAATTTCTTTGTAAAGAAACCGTCCTCTCATTTTCCAAATTTGATTGTGCTCTTTGTTTCTTATTATGACCCAGGTATGCTACTATGTTTATGAGAAAAAGAATGGTGGTGATATACAAATATACACTTACATATGCCGAGAATACATTTAGAATGATATGTTTAAATACTGGCAATAACTTTCAGGGAGAGAAAAATGTCACTGGGAGTTGAGAATTGAAGAAATTCTTAACTTCATGGTATATCCTTTCATATAGTTTTGAGTTTCTTACCATATTGATGTATTAGCCATTAAGAAAAATAATAAAATAAAATAAAATGTTAAGAAAATAATCCAAACTTTATCCCTAAAATGGGAAAAAATCAATGAGGATGACTAACCCATAAAGCCCAAAGTCTGGTTTAGTTGAAAATGTAGTACATTTATAGTCCATGAGGTTGAATTGTGCATGGATAGAGACGGGGTCTCCTCAAATAATATTTCGCAGATATTTAATAGAATCTAACAACAAGTGATACACATTAACATGTATTCTCTATTTTTTACTTATTTGCCATTAAGTTGTTGAGGTTTTTATTTCGGTTTAAATTACAGATGCAATTCACAGGCTAGTCCCAATCTTCCTTTGGACTGAATGTAGCAATTATTCAAGTTTACCTTGGGCTTTATTAAATGAAAACTCACAAGTGATAATGAGTGTAGGTGATTTTGGACCACAGGAAATAAGCCGTAGTGTCAGGAGTTAAACTTTTCGTCACATCTTGAATGAACAGTTTTGTAAGCAGTGAATGCAAAAATCAAAGTTTTTTTCTCTTTATTTCTTTCTTTTTTTTTTTTTTTTTTTGGCAACAGTTTAGCAAAGGCATATGCTTCTAACTCAAATGACTTCACTTCAAATTGAAATTAAGAAATGTTTTGAAGCATAGTCATTTGATAATAATTTGCTTCAAAATAAGCAGCATGCTTCTTTCTAATGGGACCCACATCCCTTAACATGTGACTCAACAGTGTGGTAAATGAAAAAACAAAGTGCTCTCAAAAATAGTCCCCGATATATTCCAGTCTGCAGTTGTGGTTGTGGTTCTTTGTTATTTGGGTCCCCACTTTACGGCTGCAGTTGCAAACCCCAACATTTTCTTCTTCATTGCAACAGTGACAAAAGGCTGAGCGGGAGAAGCTGGGCTTCTGCCAAGAACCTACCCTCGACTTCAGTGTGTTTCAGCTTTCAAGACCTGATTGTTTTCTCCTCTCTCCCAGGGACCACTAGCTACCTTATTACCAGGAAGAATGACCCTTTGACAGCACCACTGCAACCCAGAATCTCCACCAAATTGCAACCTTAGAGCTGGCAATGGCATTGAAAAACTAATCAAGATCAGAAGGTCAGAAAGACAAGTGCATTAGTACATATATAGTCTCCAAGTTACTTGGCAATTTTCGTGGCTTGCAAAAAATCATTTTTAAAGTTTCTTTTGACATATTTATTGCCTTTTTGCTCACAATCTTTACACTACTGGTATCAAGGATTCCACCCTATGAGAATATAGCCTTATTCCATTCGCTTTCCATTTCATAAAATGTTGAGCTAGAAGCAACCTCCTCCTCTCTCAAACAATCACTATTATTCTCTGACTCAGTTTTTATTATTAGCAAAATACCAATTAGATCAGCTATTTACTAAAAAAAAATTCCATAAACAGCTGAAACTAAAAGGCTTGGTTATTAACAGTGAAGGCAGATAAATAATAAACTAAAATAAATGGCTGGCTTGCTATTTAAGCTTCTTGACAACTTGGATTAATCTAGCTTTAAACTGCCTTTTGCCATTATACCTAACTGATTAATAAAACAGTGCAAGATAGAGTTTCTTTTTTAAGATCTACATCAACCAGTAATTAATTGCTTAACTTCTTCAAAGTAACTTGAACTTTCAATAATAATAATAATAAATTACAGCAACCATTTATCAAGTGTCTGCTACAGGTCAGATACTTTACATGCATTATTTCTAACCTTTTCCACAACCCATCTGGGCAAAGTATTAATATACCCATTTTACAGAAAAGGAAACACACTCAGAGATTTTAAGTGACCCAGGGGACAACACAATCTCATTTCTGCCAAATTCCTTCATTGTTTCAGTTTACAATGTGTCAAATGACTTGTCAGTTTAGTCATGCAAGTGTTTTAGCTGATTTATTCACTGACTGCACCGGTGTAATTCACTCATTGTCTTAGACTTGGGGAGATACAGCTTGACACTGACATGTTAAATGTCAGTGAAATAATGGCATGTGGACTGGCTCATGTCATCTGAAAGATTCTGTTCACAAGGGCTCCAGCATCAAACTGGTTTTAATAATTAAATCGATAGACATTTCCTAGAGCAAGAAGCAGTGGCTACATTCTGTAAGTTTGTTGTGTGCTACCAAATCTTGTGTGCAAAATCAAATTGCCATCCTCAAGGTTAAAGAGGATCCACTGTCTTAGTCTAAAAGAAAGAAGCGGCATCATTGAGTTACTGATCTGGTTCCAAGAGCAGCATTGAATTCAAATGGATGATCATTCTGCAGCTTTCCTTGCTGTCCCTTACAACTTTCCCTACTGTTTGATGATGAGTCAATAGACCAGAGGGTTGCAATGGTACTCCTTGTCTCCATTCTGTAATGGCAAAAGTTTTCATGCAAGTCACAGAACAAGAAGTCTCACGTTACCATTCAGGAATGGCATCTCTCTTTAAACTCTTCCCAGTGGCTTTTATGGCAATGAAGAAACCAAGGAGCATATTTTTCTTGCCATCTTACATGCTGTGTTTAGTCTTTATCTGGCAGCATGCCTGGAGTGTGAGGGTTGGTCTCCAGATAGATCTTTAAGTCTTTCTCCCTGCCAATTACCATCACTCAAATACCCTCATTATCAGTTGGTATCTTAAACTCTGGGTTACACCTCCTTTTTATTCCACTTCCAGAAATGGTGCTTCTAAAATAGATGCTTCTATTAATGATGCCACTCAGCTGACCATTTATGCCTGAAGATGGAGTTGAAAAGACAACAGTTTCAGAAAGAAAAGGTAAATAGTTCAATGATAAAATTTTTATATACAAAAGTGCATTATCTCTACCTAATGTGACATAAAACTTAATGCTCTACAAAGGAGCCGAAATCTCTAAAAGTAAAATGATTTGCATATATCAATTAGATTCTTTATTTTGCTTACATGATTTTTACGCCAAGCCTCACAGATGATTGTAGTATCTTTCTTCTCGGGTTTCCCTCATCCCACTCATTCTAACGAACATCTGATAACTTTCTCACTCCTGCAGTATTTCCACTTCTATTTCTTAAAGTCTTTCAAAGACATGAGCATAGAAAGAAAAGACTGAAAGGGAATCTAATAAAAGTCATATTTATGTTAAACTTTGTGGCAATACAGTCAGCCCTCTGTATCTGTGGGTTCCACATCTGAAAATTCAACCAACTATGGATAGAAAATATTCAGAAAAAAAATTTCCTGAGAGTTTCAAAAAGCAAAACTTGAATTTGCACCACACTGGCAACTGTTTACATTGTATTTACAGCTACCTACATAGCATTTACATTGTATTATGTATTATAAGTGATCTAGAGAGGATTTAAAGTGTGAGGGAGAATGTGTGTAGATTATATGCAAATACTACACCATTTTATGTAAAGGACTTGAGCGTCCTCAGGTTTTGGTATCCACAGGGGTCCTGGAACCAATCTCCCATGGATACTGAGGGACAACTGTATATTCGTGTATATATGGGAAAAATACTTCATATAGGCCAAAGGGAGAAATAAATCATTTCCATTCTGTTTGGCAGTCTCACAGAGAGCTTCCAGAAGCTGGCATTTGAGTCGACTCTTGAACTTGATCCAGTAGTGGGCCAAGACATCCCTAACTTAGATAATAGAATAAGCAAAGCTACAGGAGAGGGAAATAGGAAATCTTGGTGCCTGATGAGTTGTCCAGGGGGGTTTGAGTATCAGTGTGTAGAGGGTTTTGTAAGGTGGAATAATTCAAGATGGTAGTGTTGTGGCAAAGTGTGTTACAGCTCAGTGCTACAGCTCAGTGTTATAGCTCAGTTGTGACAGCAACCTGGATCCAGGCGAGAGACCAAGCAGCACTCAGAGGGCTGAAGAACTCAGGTTTATTAAGTCAGGTTTATTACGCCAGCGGGCCCAGAGGAGTTAACACTCCAAGCTCTGGACCCCATCTGTAGATTTACACAGGCTTTTATAGGCTACCAGTCTAGATTTCGCAACATTTTGTAACATCATATGCAAATAAGATATAACAAAGGTGACTAATTAGGAACAAGCTTTGTAGAAGTGGACCAATCAGGAGTGAGGGAAATGGACCAATCAGGAGTTAGTTCAGGGAACCAATAGAATCTTAGGGATAAGTTCCGCTTTCCTAGAAGTAAGCCATTTCAGAGTTTAAAAAGTGAGATAATGTCGCAGGGCCAGGGAACCGAATGGTGCTGGCAGGAGGGTAGTGGCCCTGCCTGGGGGTCCTGCCGTCTTTTTCATCGGGCTTCCCACCTCAGTAGAAAGTCATCTTGGGCTTTATTCTGTCAGCAAACAGGAGATACTGGCAGCTTGAAGTAATACTATCTCTGATAAAGCTCACTTTATTTGCTCAAACAAACTTTAATCAACTAATCAATGCCTTGTTAAGATGGCATAATCCATTTGCCAGCTCTCCATCCAATGTGTGCTACTGGAGCTGCCTGCAGCTTTACAGCCACGAATGAGTGACCATGTTGGTCTTGAACCACCGGACTTTAAAATGTAAATCTGAAAGAGGAGGGGAGTACCTCACCTTCTTCTAGTCTGGAATGAGAACCAGGCTTGGGTACAATAACTGGGGGCTAACTGACTGGCAGTCAGAAAAAGACTTCAGAAACAAAAAAGGAGATGTCTTCTGGAATGCCCCTTCCAGGTTGTTCCCAAAACAGTTCTCATTGTTCTTCCTTTCTCTACCTCTTCCTCCCTCTCATTTTCTCCCTAAAAGAAGGAAAAATGGTGGAAGATCTATGTCTATCTGAAAAAGAGCTACCCTTTTTCCTCCATTACTATCCCTACAAAGGTACCAGAGGGTAGAGAAGCCAACTGCGTTTAGTCAGATGGAATGCTTGACATACATGAGGTGTGTACCACAGATAGTTCATTCTACATGGCAGAAATTGGACATGGGCTGTATGATTTGACGTTAATGTGTCACATATAGTGGCATGTGGCATTCCATGGAGCACCCCACACATTGTTGCCAGAGTTTCTGGTGCAGTTAGCTTGACTATTTCCTGTCTACTCCATCCCCATGTGCAATGCTTGATGCCTGAGGTCTTCCATCACCTCTTATTTAAAATACTGCAAGAATGTCCCAGCTGGTGGTGGTGGTGATGACAACAATGAGATAGTTAACTTTTATTGAGTAGGGCAGGATTTTTTGGGCATTCAGTTTTTAAACTTTATTTTTAAATAATTTCAAACTTCTGGAAACTTTACAAGATACTTAGACTCAGCCGCTCAATAATTCAAATACTCCCCAACCTCTATTACCAACTTCCTAACTGCTCTTTCCCTGCTAACTCTGAGGCTTGGAAGAATCCACACATCTCACTCCTTTGATGAAATGGCTGAGCACTTCTGGAGAAAAGTACACGATGATGCAGATGGTTGTCACCACACATCACCCTTGGCAAGGTTCATCCATCTTTTAACTTGATCCTGTGTGGCTTCCAGTCCCACTGCCCTCACACAGGGATTCTAAACTTCTTCCTCTCCCTTTGTGTTCCTTCCCCATGGCCACGCCCCCTTCTCTGGGTGCCTTCTACCACCTGAACAATCCAGGCTCTCAGGCAGAACCCACATTATCTTCTGGGCCCCACACCTCTATTTACTCCATGTGTACCCCAGACTTTCCTTCCTTTCTTCTTCTCTCAATGAAGAGGTGACTTTTAACTTTTATAAAAACCATCTTATTCTCTGGATCCCAGCTTCTACTACAACCTTACTCCAATAAATTATATCTTCTTCCTTCTATATCCTTGCTCTCTCAGTTAGTCTATATATCTTCTCTTTTACTGCTTTCTTTTCAGCCACATAAATAAGCTCAGTTCTCTCTTATCTTTAGAAGTAAAACATCCCTTGATCCTACGTCTTCCTTTTATCAATTGCCATATTGTTTCAGTTTTTCCCATGCATGAGATTCTTGAAATTAGTTTTCAATTACACTGACTCCACTTTCTCACCTTCCTTTCACTCCTCAAACCATTTCAGTTTGCCCTCTACCTCTAACATTGCACTGAAACTACCTTCCCCAGGGCCACCCATGGCCTTTTTTTTTTTTTTTTAATTGTACGATTCCATTTATGTGATGTACTTAGAGTAGTCAAACCCATAGAAACAGAAAGTAGAATGCTGGTCTCCAGGGGCCTGTGGGAGGGGGAATGGGGAGTTTCATGAGTACAGTTTCTGTTTGGGATGATGAAAAAATTCTAGAAATGGGATGTGGGTGATGGTTGCACAATAATGTGGATGTACCTAATACAACTGTACACTTAAAAATGGTCAAGATGTTAACTTTTATAATTTTTTATTGAAGTATAGTTGGTTTACAATGTTGTGTCAACTTCTGGTGTACAGCATGATTCAGTCATACATGTACAAACATACATTCATTTTCATATTCTTTTTCATTATACATTATAAGATATTGAATATAGTTCCCTGTGCTATACAGAAGAAACTTGTTGTTTGTCTATTTTATATATAGTAGTTAGTCTCTGCAAATCTCAAACTCCCGATTTATCCCTTCCCACTCCATTTCCTCCCTGGTAACCGTAAGTTTGTTTTCTATGTCTGTGAGATTGTTTCTGTTTTGTAAATAAGTTCATTTGTGTCTTTCATGACCTGTTAGTTGCTAAATCCAATGGACACTTTCCAGGTCTTACCTTTTTAAATTGTTCCCTCCCTTTCATCTTGTTTTCCCTTCAAAAATATTTATGAGACGTTGAGGATGCCTAGTGAACCAAATTCCTACCTGGCCCTGTCCTTATGGAATGGTGCAGTCCAGCCGGTGAAACAGGCATTAACCAAATAATTACATGATGAATTATTAACTGGAAATGTGATAATGCTACAAAGAAAATTTAAGTGGTATTATAAGAATAGAGAATCTAGCCTAATCTAGAGGGGAAATGGGCAAAAGAAACAGCCCCATGGAAATGGCATTTCAACAGAGATCTGCAGAATGAATAGCAGTTCACCCAGTTAGAGATGGGGGCTGGTGGAGAAGGGAAGAGCCTTCCAAGACATGGAAGCAACCAGAATGTCCACCAACAGATGAATGGGTAAATAAGATGTGGTATATATACAGTGGAATATTACTTGGCCATAAAAAAGAATGCAGTATTGCTATTCACAGCAACATGAATGAACCTTGAGATTATCATACTGAGTGAAGTAAGGCAAACAGAGAAACACAAATATATGATATAATTTATGTGTAGAATCTTAAAAAATAATACAAATGAACTTATTTGCAAAACAGAAACAGACTCACAGACATAGAAAACAAACTTTTGGTTACCAAAGGGGTAAGAGGGTGGGGAGGGATGAATTAGGAATGTGGATTAACAGATACATGCCACTATTTATAAAATAGATCAACAACAAGGATTTACTGTATAGCACAGGGAACTATATTCAGTATCTTGTAATAGCCTATAATGGAAAATAATCAGAAAAAAAATATATGTATGTGTATCTGAATCACTTTTTTGTACACCTGAAACAAACACTTTGTACATTAACTATACTTCAATTTAAAAAAGAGAGAGAGAGACTAAAAATAAATTTCAACTCATATTGCAAAAAAAAAAAAAAAAGAATCTAGTTTCTCTGGCTCCCATTCTAGTGGTCTTCCCATTATCTGTTATCAAACAACCCAAGAAAATACTTAGTTAATAACCTGCAGGCAAAATGTATGCAACATAGGTCTTTTGTAAAGGTGGAATGCTCAAAGATAAGTACACAGGTCCAGACACATGACTGAAGTGACCTAAAAGCTATAGAACAAATTGGGAAGCTATACTAATACTGAGTTTAGATAACGTGATTAATAAAAGTGAAAGGTGGCTAAATTTCATGGATTATTCATATATGGTCCTGTCCAAGCTAGAAGGGAGGGTAGGGTGTTGACTAGTCCATTAATTTAAAAAATAATAATAATAGTGGCAACTGGTCTTTGTTGAATCCTCACCATGAGTCAAACTCTAAGATAAATTCCTTCATGCATTCACTCATTTGACCATCACATCATAGCCTGATGAGAGGTTTAGAAGTGTTAGTTGTCACCTAAGGTCACATAATTGGTGGCTGAGCCAGCATTTAGATCCAGGCAATCTTCCTGTAAAGGTTTGTTTTAAACCACTGTGCTCTCCTGCCTTTGTTAGTTAAATTTGTCTATCCTCTGCACTAAGGCAGCTTTGACTGCTGGCTTTTTCTCTTTGCTGACCTCTTTTTAAAATTTTAAAAGGGGAAGGGTTATTCCTCAAAGTTATCCCCAATTGATAGAAAATAAAGGAAATGAACTATTATTTCTTTCCCAACCCCTTCTTTGAGTCCGAAAGAAAAATATTTAAGTGGATAAAATTATTTAATTGAAGATAAAATATGTTCATTTATAAGCCAGGCTTCATTACATTTTCTTTTTTATAAAAAAAAGAATATATAACTGTGCCTTATCTTTTATTTGTCTGTATTTCCCTCTATTGTTTGGCATCACTGCTATCTCAGATTATAAACTCTAGATGGCAGTGATCAAGTTAAGGTTTGTGCAGTGTCTGAACAATGGTATATATATTGCAGAATACAGAACAAACACCATTTGTAATTATAATAAGGGTAAGTTCTGGAAGAGGTAAACAAGGGTATAAAATTCATCTTCCGTATGGTTATTATTCCATTTATATGAGAAGTCCACTAAATTCACTGAACCATATCAGGCCACATCTGTTTGAAAACCTACCAGTTTTTATGAACATTAAATAAAAATGGTTAGATTTAATGACCATTGATCATATTCATGCAAAAACAATGAAAACAGAAATGCAGCAGAAAGGAGGCCACACTGATCAAGAAAGGAGTCGTAAGTGCTAGCAAGTTCAGTGTTTGATTTTTCATATTTTCGGAAATCAAATATCTGCTGCTTAGGCTCCAGAACTTTCTCTAACTGGAGGGCACATTTTGTTTCAGTGTTGTTTTCTTTCTTGCTTAAGTATTAACCTCAGTAGCACAGACTCAGAAAAGAGTCCGCACGTATTTACACATAAGCTTTACTCACACAAGTTAGGTTTTTGAACCTTAAGAGAAACCGCTCGGATGAACAGTTTCACCACAAGGAGAAGCAATGAATGACAGCCCTGAAACGGAATGAAGTTGGAGCCGGGGGTGGGGGCAGGGAGAGGCAGACAAGAAGTGAAAGAAAGTTCTCCTCGCTGCATTTTACAGGTGAAGCCAATTCCACTTGGATCAGACCTTCCAAGTTAGCATGACAGAGGGTAAAGAGAGGTGGAGAGGAAACTTTGAGTGACATTTTTGACAGCAAGGGACAGAAATAACCGTCTTTCAGAAGAGGCTATCATAAATACAAGATCACCATAGGCATGAATAGGATCCCCCTTCATGGAGGAAAGATGGCACAAGTGTAGGGGTCGAGGTGGGCTGCGCAGAAGAGGCAGGCGGGAAGGCTACCCAGTGCTGAGGTCAGGGGACTCTCAGATCCATTTAAATATCCCTAGTGAGCATTTGGGGAGATTTTTTTGAGGCACTTCCCTCAGTTATTCCTATTTATATCTGTTTCTAGCATGGTTGAGCTGATGCATAACCAATAAATAGACAAGGTTAGGATTTCTGTTAACACAAAAGTTTGTCTTGGTGCCTGTACTGAGATCCATTTATCCGTCAGGCAGAGGATAGAGCTGGTTCTTGCCTGATCAATACAGACATCACAGATCAACAACAAATCTTCATATTGCCAAACAGACCAGTCAATACCTTATTATTATTTAACAAGAATTTCATTGTCAGTGTGCTGGGAAGAAAAATATTAGTGGAAAACTCTGCATGTAGTATTATAAATACTGCTCTCAGATAAAGGGCAGAAGATGGGAAACACCGTATTATACAACAAATTGGCCTCAAGAGCTTTGGGAGCTTGTCAGAAGCCAGAGCTAACTGGTGATATGAGTTGGGCTGGACAGTAGCCATCTTTAGACCTACCTCCAGTTCTTGTTGCAAAGAGAAGAGGGGTTGATCCAGTTGTCCCAAAAGCCTACCTTTCAGCTCCGAAATCCTTGACAAATAAACATTCTATTTTGAATTTTCATTAGGTTAAGGATTTAACAATCAGCTGAAACAGGATGACTAACCCGTAACATGTTCCAGAAAAATAAGAAATGACATGTTGAAGAACATTTAAATTGAACAAAACAGACTTGTGCGTGTGCCACTATTGATATACAAATGTTGGATGTGTTTTACTGTATCTACCGAGTATGATTGATAGGTGATGCATCCATTTCAAGGTTTGTGAATTTAAGTAAATTGTTGTCAGTGGTATCGCTTCTTTAAAAAAAAAAATGATATCCTTACAGAGAATAGACACATTGAGACAGGTTGTACATAAAGCATCAATTTACCACAAATATTCACTTACAATTGTGTAAAAGTGTATATCTATGTGTATATATACATATATACGTATATATAGTCGGGAGTTTTTCAGAAAATTTGGGGAGCATTTTTCAGATTGATTTATTCTTTTTAGAATGTTTAGCGTTTCTGTTTTGAAAACAACTTGTCTTCCTTTTCAAAATGTATGTGCTAAGCTGGCTCTGATGTCAGAGTGAGCTATTTTCACAGGATGGGGGCGGGCAGTCCCCCCTCAACAATTCTTTTCAGAACAGAAGCCAGTGGTGGGAACGATGGCTGCGCTCACACAGTCTCACACCCTCAGCTCCTGTCCCGAAGCACCGTACAGCCCGCCACCGCAGACTCAGGACGAGGGTGAGAGGATGCAGTTTGTCTTTTACTGCAATGTTAAGTCCTTGTTTGCACCCTTTCCCTTTCTACACTGCCTCTTTCTTCCTCCACCTTGCATTAAATGTCCTCCCTTTGGGACTAAAACATGGGTAAGTCTTGTGCAGAAAAAGAAAAAGAAGCCAAGAGGCAGAAAACTTGTTTTCTCATCTCTCTCCCACTGCTGTTTTCCTTTCCCCTCTCGTTTCTGTCAGTATCTCACTTAGGCTGTGTTTATTTAAATCCTCTTTATATCCAGGATATTTTAGGTTTCCAATATTTTTACACTGAATAAAGATAGCTTTAAGTTTTTTAAATGTCTATCACAAGTATTTTACAGATAAGTTCAATTTAAAACATAAATGAGTATCAAGTGGAAAAAGCACAAACATAGATTTTTCTTCACAAAACTGATAGGCATCTGCTTTTACCTTAAAAGAGATCTTTCAAATTTATAATGGAGGTCACTAGAAGTAAGTCCATATTTCACAAGATTGACTGAAAAAAAAAAAAAAAAAAGGAATGGATTTGATGGGAGCCCACCCTGGGTCTAATTCAGAAGTTTCCATTTATGTCATGTCAGATTTGGGGAGACAGAACCCTCACTGAATGCACTGGTCTGACTGTCTCTAAGCTTGATACCCAGGGTTCATGCCTGCAGTTCCTGGCACACTCATAAATATTCATACCTCTACTAATAATTTGCAAGCCAAATTCATTTGGCTTTTTTCACCCCATCAATCTTATAATTAATAAGGGTGGTGCTCTTATTTCACTTTCCTCCAAAAGAAAAGATAAATGAAATAAAGAGTCATCCTGTAAATTTAAATAGGAGTGCCTCTCACTGATTAAAAGCTGATGTTATCATATAATGGTGGAAGGAGAGGCTTCAGTTACTTCTCTCACTGCTGGCTGGAGGGGGCGACGGGCACTGGCAGTGGTGGGGGAGGCAAATGAGAGCCAAGGAAGCATCTCCAGATGTGGCAGCATTAGCCTTGCTCTGAGGAGCTTTGTTATCTATTAAAATAAATGCATTGGAGAACTTTGAGATAGTATGTTGAAAGTGCGCTGTAGGGTGTTTATTTATAAATTGCACTCTTACCTACCGTTGAGGTGGATGGACATTAAGTATAGCATGCAAATATCCAGAGGATTAGACTCGAAACTGTCTATAGGTTGTGGCTGCAGTTTAGAAATTTAGAGACATTTTAGAAAGTTGTCAAAATTTAGTCATTATTGTGTCTTGAAAGTGCCTGCCTTTGAATGAGCCTGAGAGCTGCATTTCTAAATCTAATTGTAAAGATGTGGTCTCCACCGAAACATTAAAGGAGGCATACATCACAAAATGACTTTGCAAATAAATCATGGTCCATAGGACATGGTGTAAAATGTCCACTCCCATTGGATTTTCTAAGGTTGTTGAAAGCAAAGCAGGAAAATCAAATTGAATATAATTTAGAAATAAAATTTTGATAATTGAGCTAAGTAACTTGAACTTGTCAATCACCTGTGACCTTATTCTATTTACACTTTTCACTCGAACATTCAGAAGCCCTAAGGCCAATAGATAAGCTTCAAGTACAAACAACTGGCTTGGCTCCGTGGGGTGGGCAGCGGACCCCTCTGAGATGACGATTCACTCTGTGTTAGAACCAGAGGCCTGGATACGTGAGGAAGCAGAAGCAGCTGCACTTTGTAGTCAGGTATTTGCCTCTAACTTTCCTTAAGGGGAACTTGCTTTAAGGCTGTAATACTCAGGGGGAGGGTGTGGCTCCGTGGTAGAGCGTGCGCTCAGCAAGCACGAGGTCCGGGGTTCAATCTCCAGTACCCCTGTTACACAAGTAAGTAAACCTACTTACCCCTACAAATAAAAATTTTAAGCAAAGATTCAGTACTGTGCTATTTTTGTGTTTCAGTCAGTTTTAGGAGCTCTTGTCACTTGATTCTCTGTATCAGGCCCCTCCCCCTTTTATTTAGTGAAGACAGTGTAAGGGGACACTGGGCACTCTTAACGTTCTTTATCCTTAAAGCTTGTACTTAAGCGTCTTGTTCCATAAAAGCACGTCGTGTTCAGGTCAGTCCTTTTAAAAATGTTGAAGCATTAAGTTTACAGCTTAATTTTTATACCTTAATTCTGTGTGAATATAATTATACATTTGATTTACAGCAAAAAAAATTTTTTTTTGCTTTTCTCTATCGCTCTTTAAAATAGGGGAGTCAATGAGAGGGAAGCAAGCCTAATTTAACGGAGTCTCCTTATGTTTCCTCAGACCTAAGGCAGTCTTGCTTCCGGGGTGACGCTGGCGGACAGAGCCCGCAGACTCTGCACAAGCCTCAGGCTCGGAGAGCAAGACAGCTTTGTAAGGTGTCCTCAGCATGTTTGGGATTGGGATTCTTACTCTGTCCGGGTTTCTTCCTGTAGAGTATGGGGGGTTACTGGCTCTCTACCAAGCCCTCGTCAACCTTGTTTGGCTGGGGTTGGGCCGGGGGGATCTTGGAAAACTCACTGTTGGGTAATAGTCTCTCTCCTCTCTTCCCCCAACGACTTTGCAAAAGCAGAATTAGATCCACCTAAAGCTTGTGGGGAATTTTGAGGACTTTGCTATCACTCTTCTAAGTCATCAAAACATGACACAGGGGTTTTCCTGTAGGGGAGCTGCTGAAGGGATGACAGAGGGTTCATCCGTGAGGGGTAGGAGGGGTGGGGGCTCTGACAGTCACTCTTTCTCTGATTTCAAAGCTGTTCCTGGAGCTAGAGGTGAGCCTTCCATCCCTGGGACCATCTGCAGTCTTGCTGCCCTGGTGCCCCCATCAGAGCAGAGGCTGCTGGAGCGGGCAGTGCTCAGGCCCTGCCCTGCCACCTCTAGCTTTAAAGGGCGCTGCAGGCTGAGTGCTTAACAAGTTGGGGTTTGGCTCTTCTGGTCACAGACTTCCTCGTTCGCCAGCGTGGGACCCCGGCAGTCACACTGTGGTGGACAGGAAGTGCCCGCCCTGCCTGCTTCTCCAGGTTCTGGGAGTGGTTGGGACCTGAGGACTCCATCTCTCCCTAATAACCTTCCCAGCAGCTGGGGGAGAGGTGAAAAGTGCCCCTCTTACCTAGCGTCCCTCCCCCGCTGCAGGTGGGTGTCCCAGGGCGGCCCAGAGCAGCAGGGGCCTCACTCCCCATGACACCCCAAGATCTTGTGGGGCACCAGCTGTGCTCTTCCTCAGCCAGAGGGGCCTGAGGGGGATTGCAAATATGTCTTTATTTCAATGTTTTTCCTTTCTCTTTTTTGAAGACTGGCTGCAGAGGTGAGAGAGAGAACAGGGTAGGATTGGGTCAGAGAAGAGGACTCAATTCTCTCTGTTACAGAACTTTGTGGCTGTTCTGTACACATGTGCCTAGGTTGCCTCGGGGTGTGTGTGTGTGTGTGTGTGTGTGTGTGTGTGTGTGTAACAGAGAGAAGGAGGGAGGAGAGAGAGAGAAAGAGAGAGAGATACAAGGCTAAAGAATTGTAAATCAGGTTGGTCTGTGGAACACAAGTCAGAGGTGTACCAGATCCAGCTACCCTGGCCTCACCTTGCAGGTCTAGAATAGACATCTATAGCTCTGAGTTCATTTAACCCTTTTTGTTCATCAATCCCAAGATCTTTCTTTTTTCCCCCAGGACCCAGAGAGAGAGGCTGGTGGGGAAAGTGGGGCTGGAGGGGCCATCAGCAGAGGCTCAGCCAAGAGAGCTGGTCTCCCCAGATGCCTGTCGGGGCTCCCCGGTGCTCAGGCGCCCTGGCCTGCGGGGCTGCCTGCCTTCGAGTCCTTCATCCAGGCGAGAATTGGAGGCTTTCCTTTTACCAATTCAACTTGTTTTCTGTAAAAATGGGAACTATGAATCATGTTGATTATTTTTGTTTTTTAAAGTCACATTAGCCTGAGATTATGTTTACCAGGCAAAGTGAAATGGAGCAGTAGGAAGAGTTGGGATAATTGCAGATAAAAACTACCACAAATGATAATTTGTGCTAGAGTGAAGATGGGCTCCTTTTGGACAGCGACTTGGACCGGCTGTGTATTTGGATAGAAACAACCCTACCTATATATTACTGTGTGGGGGCACCCAGGCTCATCAATATCTTAAACATCCCAACTCTGTTGGATTTCAAAAGGTGGATGGTTGACACAGACCAAGAGCCTGCTTCTGTGTGAGTGTGTTTTGGAGAAATACTTTGGACCTAATAGATCTGCCTTGAATACACAAAGACATACAAAATAGAGGAGGAGGAAAGATGAGGAGGAAAGGGGAAAGGGAGCCACAAAAGTAAAAAAAGAGAAAAGGAAGTGGGTGTGGAGATGGAGGAGAGGGAGGAGGACTAGCGAGGAGGGAGACGGGGAGGGAGACAGAGACAGATTTTCACACGTGCAGACCAAGGGCTTTGAAGCCCTCGACCCCGACCCCCAAACCCAAGTGCATCTCACAAAACAGGTTCGGCTCGTATTTCAGGCCATCTCCCAGCCCCGCGTCCGCGCTCCCGGGGGCCCTAATTCACTCCTGGCCTCGCCAAACAATGACATTCGAACCTGGGAAAATAATTGCATTAGAGCAGATTACTTATAACCGATAGTTACCCGTCTTTTTCTGTTCGACAAAAGTCTATTAAACTCAGCACAGCCATTACCAGCTGAGCTCTAGAGCGCGCCTTCATTAAGAAAATTAAAATCATACTTTTGAATCTAAGCACAGCCCGTACAGGTCTCCAGAGCCCGTGTCAAGCCCCGACGTCTGCGTAAACCCGATTTTCCCGCGAATCCATCTCGGCTCTTTGGATACCGTGGGTCAGGGTGAAGAGATTGAGTGCGATGACAATTCCTGGAAGATAGGGATGTCTGCGCTCCAGAAGTACCATCTTTCTTCCCAGCCCCACACCCCCTCCCATCCCCCGCCGCCTCCCTCCAGGAATCTTTTCTCAGGCGCTTTCCAGTTAAAGGCACCACACCTGTGCAGGCGTGGCCCAGGACTGGGGAACCGGCGGGGCGGGGGACCGGGAGAGGCATGGGATCGGTCCCCCGAAGCCGCGTGGGTGAACAGCCCCAGCTGACGTCTGCGGACAGACGCCCGCTCCCAGTGCACGTGTCACACACTCACACACGCACGCACGGTCACCCTAGTGCAGGGGGACACTGTCCCCTCCGTTGCATTTTACATTTGCTCCAGGACCCTCGTGGCCTGTGAGCCTTTTGTCCACACAGGCACGGAAGTCTGGCCCCGGGACTGAGCAGGCAGCTGCATGTGCCTCGGATAGGGACCCTCTCTCCCTTTGGCCTGGTCTTCAGCCTCTGGGGGCCTAGTGGGGGTTTCCTCTTGGGTTTGGCAGGAGCCTCAGTTCGAGGTACCCCTTGGAGATTCTGGGGAAAATCGGCCCAGCTCCTCGCCTGTCCTGCACCCCAGCGAGGGGAGGAGGGAACAGGTGGGGAGCGCGGGAGGGGGGCCGGGGGGCGGGGTGGGAGGGAGAGCGACACCCCTCTCCCTTCCCGTGGTGGCCTCAGGGTAGCCGCTCCCAATGCTCCAGCTGAGGTGGGAGCTCCAACTCCACTTTCAACTGGAAACATTACCAGACAGGAGAGCTGTCTGCTCGATTTCGGAGGGGGCGCGTTTGCATTGATTTTCTGTGGCATCTGGAAATGGGCAGGGTCCGAAGAATAATTTTTAGCACAGTTTATTTTTTGTTGTTCACCAGCGCCCTTCGTTTCAGCATCGTGCTTTTAAAAATGTTAACTACTCTGTATTTCTCTGAAAAGTCTGCCCAACTCAAGGCTCCAAAGGAAAACAAAACGGCGTTGGTATTTTTTCGGGGTGTCTTTTCCTAGGGCTCTGGGAGCAGAGATGCACTGTTTCCATTTTTGTCAGAATGCCCAGTAATAGAGTTCTCACCCCTCTTTATGTCTAATGAGGGCTTTGAGGTTTATTAGGGGAAAATGGCACACACTCCCTCAGCACTCAAATACAGGATTAGGTGGAGCTTACTTGAAAGTGTATAATATTGTTGTCCCTTGGCAAGTGTCTAATTCTCTTTCCCATAATTTCTGTTTAACACAAAATCCTACAAAATTCAAGTGATGAAAGTCAGCGAATAGATGTGGACAACCAAACATCTTTTTACATCTCCACAGCTTTCAACGTGCTAAACTGGTGGGTATTAAAAATCTTTTTTTTTTTTTCAGGGAAAAAGAAAATAAAACAAGTTCACCGTCACTGTTGCTGTTAGTGTTTTCTTCTCATCAAATGCAGACACATCATTAGATTTCTTTTTCCTTTGTAGCAAAGGATGAGGAAATCAGAAATGAATAGCAGCCTTTTAACAGCAGCAAATCCAGGACTTTTGAGATGGTTTTCTTTGCTTCTGTTTTCCCTTCCTTGCCCTTCAAGCAAAACAAAAACAAAGATAAAAAGGAAGAAACACCATTCCTAGTGGAGAGTTTATCTTGTTGCCACAATAAAGGGGTGGAGACAGTTAACAGCTATTTGAGATGATAATGCTTAGTGATCCCATTCATTTAATCATAATCTTCAAGTGGTTTAAGATGAATGGCAAGAGGTGTTTTTGGTCTCTTCCTAAGGACCTTTGCATTAATTTACTTAGAACATTGACCAGACTGTCAATGTCTCCAAATTTCATTAAGTTGAACTGAGACAAATACAATTAGATTTTCGTATTCTCTTTCTCTGTGAGAATATCTCCTGGAATTATTTTTATTTGGATTTGACTGCAATGAGGGACACTTCCTTCCTTTTCTTTATTATAGGTAGAGAGAAATAGATATATAAAATATGTGTGTCACAGGTGCACATATATACATATGTATTTGAATGAACCAATATTGTTTGCAGATAACTTCCCTTTCCCTTCTGAGCTTAATGAAGACCTTTCAAAAGTCAACTCCAGTGGCAGGAGGCAGATTCTGCCTCACCCAGACCAGGATTTCTGTTTAAAGTAAGTTTGAATGCACTGAACTTCTTCAAAACAGACCAAAATAATAATAATAATAATAATAATAATGAGAACAACCTGGAGTATAAATATTTAACTTTACCTCAGTCGTCACAATAGCCCCAGAAATTCTTCAAACACAACCTGACTGAGGCATCACTTCACTGGCGCGAGACGGGGCTGCCTCTGCCTTGCCCTGGGAGCTCCGCTCCTTCCCTGACGTCCCCGGGTCCCCGTCCCGGTCCGGAGCGGCCCCAAAGAGGAGGGTTGGAGAAGGCGTGACGCGGGGATTTCTAGGGAGAAGCGAGGCAAGAAGATTTTTAAACTCCAAGGTCCTGATCCTCTGGCTAGGCAGGAACGTCAAGAGCCCCACCTTTCCCCTGCCGTCCTCCCTGCACGGTGTCCCTTCGCCCGCGCCTCCTTTCTCAGAGCTGTATTCGCCCCAATCCCGCAACCCAGCACCTTAAGAAAGCAACCCCCCCCAAACTCCCTACAAACTAAAGTCGTTCCGCACTGCTGGCTGACACTCTTTCTGCTGGGTCTAGCTGTGGTCGGAAGGCTTTCCGCGTAAGGGCTGCCCCGCCAGTGCCTTTCCCTGGAGGAGAAGCTGGCGGCGGTGGCAGGTCGGCCGGCCCGAGGTTGTCCCGGCTCCTGCTACCTGCACGCCCTCGCTTTACTGTGGTCAGAATCCCTGAAAGACTCACTGGGACGCCGAGAAAGCGCCTCCATGCACCGAAACGGTTGAAAAATAACCCTAACACCCTCAAATAGTAGCAGTCGCACATTTTGCATTGCCGTGAAGCACCCAGGTCAGATCAAGTGTCAAAGACGGTGGTGGTTTATTTTGGTGCATTTCAGCTCCCCTTTCCGTTTCCAGCAAAATTGAGAACACGGGCGAAGAAAGAACAGGGGCTTCGGGGCGGGGGGGGGGGGGGACGTGCGTGTGTGTGTGTGTGTGTGTGTGTGTGTGTGTGTAGGTAGGTAGGTAGGTAGGTAGGTAGGTAGGTAGGTAGGTAGGTATGGTGCCAACTTTTAAGCACATTCTCTATTTAAAAACAAAAACAAAACCCAGACAGGGGCCAGTATTTCTTTGCGGTGCAGGAAAGGGTCATTCAAGACAAGGAACTGTCTGAATTCTGAAAGCGATTTCGCGGGACTTTACTGAAATACTAAGAGTTCCCTGGGAGCTTAATTTTGCGAGGCTGTAAAATGTTGTTTTGTATTGGCTTTTTCCCCCCATCAGATACCCATTTTTTAAAAACTTCTACGGCAGCTATTAAAAACACTTCCTTGGACTCGAAATCTACAGCTCAGCAGAAACAAACAAGCCCCAGCAAAAACCCAGAGAATAAAGAGATTTAGAAGGAGAAAATGTGTCCTTTTCTTAGTCATTTGATAGTTTATTCCCCGGAGGCCAAGTGAAGATGGGGGTTCGTATTTTATTATTTTATTATTCGTATTTTATTAGTATTTTATCATTTATTTATTTAAGTGTTCAGCCTTGACAAACTATTCCCCTGCCGCGGGGTTCTGCTGCAGAACCGAGGTGGGGGCGGAGGAAGGAGTCAGTCAAGGAGGGCGGGGGGCGCAGAAAAACACAATTTGCTTCTCAGGGGGCTGACCCGCAGCGGTCTACTCCGCTGGCCAGCAGGGGGCGCTCTGATGTTATCTCTGGACGAGACAACCGAGCCGCTCCAAGCCGAAGACAGGCTTTGCAGTTTTACGCAGCTGCAAAAGGAAGGGGGGGGGGGGGGGGTGTAGCTCCTAAATCCTCAACAGCTATTCCACTTGGGTTATTTACCCTCTGTTCAGCATCATACGTCCGTCTCACTTTACCTACCCAGCCCGCTTATAATGCACCCACCATCAACTTCTTTTCGTCTGCATCTATGCAGCACATGTATGATCTCTCTCCCTAGCCTTGAAATATACATTAATGCAACTTATTAAAAGCGACGATGAATAGTCAACATTTTTTTCGCCTGTTAGTTCCGCTGATTCAAGCAGGATTTATTTGCAGATCTCACATCCCGGAACCATAATGCGTGATTTTTTCCCCTTAAATAAAATTGGTCAAATGTTGACAACCTTTAAGCCAATCTAACACTCAAGATTAGTGATGGGAAACTAATGAGAAAATATCAGATCGCCCGGCCTGAGGGCTGCCAATTAAATCTTCGCTGATTGAAAAATAAAAGCGGACTTGGGGTGTGAGCCCAGCTCAACTTCAACTATTAATTTAACATTGCCGGGGTCCGTGCCTTCTCTCCTCTAAACTGCTTCTCCTAATAGAGCTTCTTCCTCTCTCATCCCTCAACCTAAAAGCCAAATGTTATTTCGCCGAATATTTCAAGAGGTCCAAATCAGGATGATCATTTCTTACACGGTAAATATTAGGCCTTTAAGCAATATGATTTAACTAATTAGAAAATTTACATCATTAAGTCTCAGGGAGAGAAAAAAAAAGAAACAAATCTGCCAGTCATTTTAAAGGAGACAGGCACTACTGAAGTGTGAAGAAATCGGCTCTAATTCAAAAAGGCAATCGGGCAGAAAAAGCCCTCAACATTACCCTGCTAGTTATTAATCAGAAAAGGCTCTCTCTCCTCCCCACTCCCCCTCCTCTCTTAGCACTGAGTTTAAGTTCGTTTTTTTGCCAGTGGCCCATGTCATATTTATATTGAGGTTTTGTCTGCTAAAGGATTGAGATCTGAAAATGTTTCCATATGAAGAAAACAGAATCCTCAAAGGGAAAAATGTTCACAGAATCACCTTTCTTCCAGACAAGTAAATCTATTGTGATAAACAATTCTCACTCCTTCTTTATTTTTGATTCATTCTTCTGGGGTTTTTGTTTTTGTTTTTTTTTTTTTCTTCTTCTTCTTCCCATTAAGTTCCTATTTTGAAACCTGCTTGGTGAGAACTAGATAAAGTCTTTGTGTTCTGCTCCCCTCCCCCTCCTTGCTTGCACCCCTCCTTCCACCAAGGCGAGAAACTTAGACTGAAAGCAGAAAAGTACAAATACATTAACAAAGCCCCACTTGCTTGATAAAAAGGCCATGGTCTAGGCTTACATGTCAGGAATCTAAGGGAAGGGGGATCAATCCCATGGGTCTACGGACTAAAGATGATGAACTAGAAATTTCCCCCACTGATGTGTAATATTTGATAGAGTGTGTGTGGTTAAAGTGAATAGGAAAGGCAGGCAGGTGAGAATTATTTTAAAGTGCATCGTGATGTTGTGTGGCTTTTTCTCTCATCCCTCCCCTTCTCTATTCAAGCTTAAAACAGCAGCCTCATTATATCTAGGTGCCCCTTCCCACCATACTCTTACTTAAGCCCTTGGTGCACCACACACATAGCCCTTTTCCCTGGTCTTCTCATTCCCAGCAAATTAACTGAAGAGGGAGCTGCAAAGGAACTTAGTAAGTAGTTCCATTTGGAAACTCAGGCCCTTCCTGACATCTCTGAGGACTTATTCTTAGATCCTGGGTTAAAAAAAAATTAATAGCAAGCCTAAGGTATTCAATTTCCCTTCAATATTATTTCTTTTTAAATTACAAAACGGTCCCAAAGGCTCATTTTTCTGCCTTGCCCTATTCTGTTCTTACTAGGTACCATTCCAGCCTCACTTTCTTATCCTCCTCTCGGCTTTACAATCTAAAAGTTTCACTACCTTGCTTCCCACCAAGTCCCTGGGCCTGGAATTCTCAAGTCTTTGGGCTTCTGCGGGCCTGGAGCAGCCCTCCAACGTTAGTCCAATGCCATTCTTCACCCTACCAGATTTCAACTTTGCAGGAGAGAGCAGTAGCAGACCTGGGCTATTAACACACCACAGTTAATTCTCTGCGGGAACTTTTACTAGGTGGGACGTGTGGAAGGAGAAAACATCTGTAAACAGTGAGCACTCTGGAGGGTGGGGAGTGAGTTCCGACATAGAGGCCAGAACACATGATATATGGCAGAATTTGTGAAAGCACCAGTTCAGAGTTCAATTTTGGTGAAATCAGGAAAGGAAAGAGAAAAGAGGGGACATTGGGAAGAATGCACCCCAAATTTAGCTTTCTTTCTGACCTTCATGGAGCTGATGGGAGTCCAACGTGCTCCTCTATGAGAAAGATGAGAGCAAAATGGACACTTCTGTCACCTTCAGGAGGCAGGACACAGAGAGGTGAAAATATAGAAGACAATGGCCTCTGGCGCTGGAGGGCCCCCGGCGGGCTCCCCACCCTTTGCCCCATCCCTCTGCAACCCTCCTTACCTTTGTTGCTTAGATTTGATCTGACACACTGGGTGTTCCTGGGCTGGGTTCTTTGAGAGGAAAAAGACCCCGAGAATCAACCGGTCTCCTGCATCTACCCCGAAGCCAAGAAGCATTACAATGAAATTTACAGCACCTTTAACAACTCGCAAGTAAAGCATTAAAGTTCTCTTTAATTGAGAAAATATTGATTTTTAAGTCTAGAAAAAGCGAAATCGTAATTTAGCTGCAAACTTTCAGGCGAGAATATAGCATATTATGTCGCCGTATTACCGGTCCACCCTTTATACCTCTGCAACCTCACATCTTTAATTGCATTACTTTATGAAGTGATAAAGACAAAAGATAACCCGACTTAAGCAAACGCTATAAAAGAAAAAAGAAAAAGAAAAAAGAAAAAAGAGGACTTAGAGTAATTTCCTTTTCCAATTTTTAATAAAAGAATTGTCTCCCCTCCTTTTTTTTCTTTTGAAGCAGAAAAAAAAATGCCCAAAGGGGAGGAAAGAAATAAAAAGAACGGAAAACCACAGACCAGTCTAAAAGCAACTCACATTAGCAAATCCGTTGATATTCTTTACCAATGGAGAAATGAAGCCAACACATTTAGAGAAAATGCATTCACAGGCAAAACTGCATCCTCCTTTAAAGGAAACAAACCTGGGTCTATTTTCTTACTTTACTCCCTCATCCTTTTTGGGGGGCGGGGGGGCCAGAATCCATTGGTGGATATGGAAGGGAAAGAAAATCAGGCTTTCTATGTTATTTCTGTATCGGTTTTTGGTATTATAGAGGAGTAAAGAAGTTTTTGTGTGGTGGTTTTTCATTGATCAGTCACTCTGAGCTAATGTAATTATCCTCATCAATAGGAGGCTGCAGAGAGAATCATTATGTGGGTGACATTGATAAATGATCGCCCAGGAACGGCCCTCTCGCGGGCAACCCCCACATCTGACCCTCCCACACACACAATGTAGTCATAGAAACACCTAGAGAACCTCGGGCACCGCCGCGGAAGGGGCAAGAGAGGGAAGAAAAGCCTCGGGGGCCGGGGTGGGGGCGGGGGCGAAGGGGGGCGGCCGGTCCCAGATCCAAACCAGTTCTGGCGACAAAAACTGCCAACGGCGGGGACAGAGGAGGGCGTCGCGGGCGGGAGAAACCCCCTTCCCAGCAGCAGACCCTCGCGCAGTTGCTCACAACAAAGTGAAAATCCGCCCTCCAGACGGACCCATTCCTCCACACCTTTACCATGTGCGACCTCACTACCAACAACATCTGATGTTTGCCGAGACACACGTTCAAATAGGTTTCTTCAAATGAGCTAAATAATTAAGTTACAAAACCTGTAAGCATCTCATTCTCACGAAGGACCCTCCCCTCGACTGCCCCCGTACAAAAAACCCCAAACAACAAGCAAACCAAACCCACAGATCCATCTGAACAAAGACGGCAGCTGGGCGACCCCCCCCACCACGGCGTTCCCCCCAGTTATTTACTGGGCGACCCCTTCCTTTCTCTTCACCTCCTAACCTAGTGCCTCTGATTATGAGATAATGGATTTTGCGATTGTTCCTGTCAGGGAAAAAAAATCCCCACCGAACCCCACGTTTTCATCTTTTGACTGTTTTATTTAAGCCAATGGGAAAGTATTGAGAGCAGTAATTGATTCATAATGATCCATAAATCGATGTCGGAGAGCTGGGGGTGGGGGTGGAGGTGTATGAAGAGTAAGGGCGGGGGGGGGGATACTGTTTATTTATTTTATTTCTAAAGCTTCAGCTAAAGTAGCTTTGACACTGTTGGGGCTGGAGGGGAGGAGCTGTTGGGCTCTGCTGGATCATCCATCATCGCTGTCACCCAGAGTCTGCCCCGAGGAGCCGTAGACGCAATCTCCCTTCTGTCTCTACACCGAAACTATTAATATTAAAACCTCCCTTCAAACACTGCCCCGACGGTCTCCATTCTCATCACCATCTGACCGGCCTCCCCCATCAGGCCCGCGCTTCGCCTGCGCCGCCGCAGCCTGCTCCCAGCCCGGCCCCGACGGAGGGAGCGCCACGCCCGCGCGCGCCGCCCCGAGTCGATTACAGCGGCGGCTAAGTGCCCCTACTCCCCACCCCACCACAACACCCGTCGACTTGGAGCACGTCTGTCTACCTCTAAAACACACACACACGCAAAGGGAAGGCCAGGTGAGGGCGGGGGCAGCCCCTTGCACGCGCCCTGCCCTCGCCCAGGCTCCGGCCCTGCCTCCTCCCAGGCCGCCGCCGGCACGTTCGCACCCACCCTGCTCCGTGGGCGGCGGGGCGCAGTGGCTGCGAAGCCAGGGCCACTCGGCACGTCCAGACACCCAGACACCGGCCCTTCTAACACAGTGGCAACTTGCAGCGGAGGTCCAGGCTCCTTATCAAATGGCTGGCCTGCAAGACTAATGGGAACTTGTGGAGGATCCCTGTCCGGTCCCTTTGAAGGAAGGGCCCTCCTCTGACAGCTGCTAGAGATATTAGCCACATTTCCCTTCCCAAATCTGCTCCGGGTTAACAGGCCTACGGGGGCGGGAGGGGGCCGGGAGGCCAGGAGGATCCTGACAGACTCTTCTCGGCAATTCTAAGCAGGGTGAGCTGGGGTGAGTGGGGGGCGCTGACCTGGGGGGTGGGAGGAAGAAGGGGTGGATGAAGACACAGACTTTCCTGGTCTTTTCTCTTTTTCCTTTCAAATGTGGCTTCTTCCTCAATTCCCAACCTTAACAGATGGCGACTGCAGTTCTCTCAGAATTTCTTAAAGAAAGGGAAACCTTTGGAATTTATTTCTGCTTTTGCTTTTCCATATAAATAAAAAAGTGTTTTTATATTACTCTTGTTTTGGAGAACATAAGCAATTTTATTCAGATTACAGTATTTCCTTTAACACTATATGGTTGTCAAAACACCATTCCCAGTTTCTTTGCTTTTGACAGCTGAGTCTTTCTTAAATATACCCAAATCGGAACTCTTTATACTAAATAGTAAACCCGAGATAGGAGCAAGTGCCTTCCGAGGTGGTATAAAAAAAGCATTATAAAAATTGGACAACCCTACCACCTCTCTGTCTTAGCATTGGGAGGGGGAGGGGAAGCAAGGAAATGCAAACAAATATTATTACAATTATTACTCATCTCCACATATTTAAGAAAGTTAAGGTTAATATGATAGGATGTGAAGTTGTTAAAGAAATTAATCCTGAGGTGATTTTAGCCATTAAAACCAAAGGTAGAGAGTTCTGGGGTCTAAACTGTAATGAAATAGCTTAATAATAATTTCACCGAACACTTTCTAAACATGAGCCAACTACAAAGTAAACCCTTCAGCATTTACTGAGAGGAAACGAAGAAAAACTTTGCCAAAAATGTTTTTCAGCTGATGTGAGAGTTAATTTATAAATGGGGAACTTGTCAAAATTTACTTTAAAGCATTTAAAGTGAAAAATACAGGTATTTAAATTTTGCAAAAAGATGCTGTGTGAAATGGGGTAACAAAAATAAGGAAGAAGCTCTCTCTCTTCCAAGTGGCACAGAACTTCTCCATTAATAGTTTGTATCAGAAGTGTTATTTCTATGTTTAAATGGCAGAAGACTAATTAAACTAATAAATGTATTCAATTAAAATTCTACCTAAAAATAGTACAAAACAACAATGGAAGTTTATTTCCTTGTTCCTTTGTATACAACTTCTATTCTTTTTTTTTTTTTTTTTTTTTTTGCAATGGGCAGATGAATCACAAATAAAATACAAACTGGGATTTCTGAGATAGTGAACTATTTCCCTATCAAGCTGACATCACACAACTAAGCTGAAATTTATGATAGTATCCTTTCTGAACATCGGATTCAAAGTTTGGGTTTACAAAATTCCAGGACAGTATATTTATTTGAAAAATTGAGGGGGGCATGCAAATTCCTCACACCTTTTTTCACTTTGCACACTTTAGCAGGCATTGTTTGGGCAATATCAGTAAGCTAAAATTTCCACGAATGTTGCGTGAAATTTTGAACAGGGCATTATGCTGCCTGTTTTTGTCACTGTTTTAGAAAAAAAATTTTAAGTTTAGTGACCAAATCCTCACACTAGCGTGCCTGCACATGGAGGTGTCTGAAATAAGACACCATGGTTTAATTTATATTAATGATTAAGTAATCTTTTCAACTCAGGATTTCAAACTCCATAGAAGTTATTTACTCATCTATGAACATCTATATGTAAATTTTAATTTACATATTCAACAGTATTTTAGTAAGTAAGGCAGAGAAAAAACACAGGCAGATGAATTATCTTTGAGCACAGACGTTAGTTATTTCTTGTGATGTAAAATTAACCCTGAAAAATCCCTTTATTCTGGCAGAGGATGAACATGAAAAGATTTATCTGGAAGTTTGTTTGTTTGTTTTTTAATATCATGCATCTAAGAAGGAGGTTGGACATGTTGGTGATCTTTTAACCTGGCTCATAACACACACACACACACACACACACACACACACTTTCATACCTTTAGAAGTTTTCTGCTGGTAGAATTTATAGGCCAAATATATACCAAAAGCCTACAGATGGTTACCTTAAAAAATGGTTGGTAAGTTAAGTTTCAAATATACTCAATTTCTAGGGGCAAAGCCTAGAAATCACTTACTTTCAACCCTACATAGAGTAGGCACTGTGCCGCCTTGCCTTAAAACTATTAAAAACACAAAAGCCTAACAAAAAATCAAAAATGAAATATTTATTACCGCATTTTGTGACTTAACACCTTTTTTTTTAACATAACGTCACAGTCCTCATACAAGTATTTTAATGTAAATTTGACAAAGCTTAAAGGTAACAGCATTTTCTTCTAGTGAGGAACACGTGCTGAGAAAAGAAGAATTCATGGACATACAATACCAATTCCACAGCAGATCTGATACTAGCAAAAACATTCTTTTTTTTTTTCAATTGAGGTAAACACATAGAATATCTAACATGAAACAATTAATAGACCGAACTCTGTACGAAGTTTGTTACAGTATTCTCTTGCTTCTTTTTAATCCCCCAAGCTTTGAGTTTCTGATAAAGTCCTAGTCGTGGTGCTATGACCATTAGTAACTTTTTTTGTGTTGAGGAAAGCTGCCCAACTTAAGATTGTTTTGTCCACAGCCAAGGCTTAGAACTCCTGGAAGAAGCTCCCGCTCTCTTTAAATCTTCATTGGCAAGCTCTTTGAAGAAGAGTCCCCCAAAATAATAAGAAGAATTGGCTTATGAAGCACAAACTATAAAGATCTGTTTGAAACTAAAGGACACATTTATGGAGGAACAAAGGCCGGGCATGAAAACACATTCTTGAAGCCGGAGTCCGAGGGATGAGGTTCAGCCAAACGTTCACCGTGGTCTCCAGCGTGGGTTCTTTTCTCATTGGCCCAACAGGTTCAAAATATACCACAGTCTCTCCTGGATAGTGAATTCACTGATGAACCAAGACAGTCATTCTTTTGGGAACAACACACATAGTGTGGAAAACAAGGATATATTTTTTTTCTCTTCTAAAACTATTTGAGGCAACATAACGGAGTGATCAACAGAAATGTACAAGTTTAACTTAGTTCCTATCTTTATACTACAGTAGTTATAACTCTCGGAGTCTCTTTCCAGAGGATCTTGACATGGACAGAATTGTCTCAGTGAGCCCATGATTTCACATTTGTGTTCTTGTCTCATTGGTCCTCTGTTGCTTGATGAAAAAAATGACAAAAAGTAAAAAATAATCACAGCTGTCTGGAATTTCATATTGAGTGTCAACATCTGGTCAAAGTTCAGAAAGTCTTAACGTAGTTTTTGCGTGTGTTTCCTTTTCCCTTGAGTTCCCTTCTACTATTGGGCGTGAATGTCCATGACCTGTCCGCCAACATTGGGATCTACAGAATTTAACACTGTGGGACTCTGTGCTGACATAGTCATTCCAGGGTGGGTAGGGGGTCCTCCGTGCATCATCATGGCTGGGTGGTGGGGATGGCTTGGCAAATATGAATGCATTGAGGGTCCATGTCTTAATTGAGTAGGGTGTGGGGTCATCTGGGGAGGAGTGTAACTTGGCTGTGCCATACTCATTCCCATAGGACCACCCTGAGAAACGTACTCCCCTGGCATGCTCTGCAAACCTGAAAAGAGAGAGGCAAAAAGAAAGCAGGTCAAATTCCTAAACATTTTTATACTTTACCCATCAAAGATGAAAGAAAAAAAAAAAAACAACAGACACTGCAAATCTTATATCTAAATTTAGCTGCAGATTCTTGCCAATGTTTGCAGACATTCAAATTGTAGTTTGCATTTAATTTCATCGCACAGC